>NC_062530.1:23879839-23884839 GCF_022655615.1 Tachysurus fulvidraco | reverse complement strand
AATCTTGTCCCAGAGAGCCACCAAACTGCATTGTGGGTATTCCCTGACTATACATGACTCAAATCATCTCATCAGCTAATGGTATTCATGAGTTAAATTTTATTAATACAAGCTTATTATGTGTTTCTATCAAACGTTTGTTTGATTTTGAAAAAGAAATTTTCCAAATATTCGACAGGATAATCGACGCTCGTTAAGCTGAACGCTTTGAAGCAAATGACAAGATAATGTGATGGAACAGAGCCTGAATAAAACCCCACACATCTTAATAATAGCTTTTGTTACCATGGTAACAATAACAGTCATTAGACTGTTAGTAACTGAAATGAATTATTGATATCATGAATTTTTTTTTTTTTTAATGTAAAGTATTTACAAAAATCTTGCTAATCTGATGTTCACTTGTAGGGAGCTGTTTAAGCTCCACCAATAGGGAGTGGGATAAAGATCCCCACAACACTAGGGGGTAGTATATACTGTTCTTTACAAATAGTCTATTACTTTATGTGGAAGGATCTTCTCCAGTTTCTCTCCACTCATTCCTCCAGCCTCCAGCTCCTTTTTCGCCTCCTCTGTCGTCTTTCCTTTCATCAGAGCTTCGGTCTGGGCCAGGAAGTTAGCAATCAGGATCTACACCCACACATACACACAAACACACAAAATCAGAATTTAACTAATATGCCGTACATATGTATAATTATATTTTGTCTTTAATCATACCTTATGGTGCAGGTTGTTTCTGACTGGATGCTGAGTCTGAGCCGGGATGAGGAAATCAGCAGGGACCATACGAGTTCCTACAGAAGAGACAGAAGGATGAAACATTTTTACACACACAGCATGTCTTGACAAACAGAGGAACCTCTGGAAGAGATTTCATGATTTAGAGATTAGTATTCTGTGTGCAGAGAAACTCTGGATCCTGCATTCCAAAATAGCTGAAGCTTGTGTCTGATGAACTGTTTTGTGCCTCCACTTGTTGAAGCCTTAAAATATTCTAACCTTGATGTTCTCAAGTCGTGGATAAGTTAAGCAGCTTTACATTTTTGTTCTAATTTCGTGATACCACAAAGGTCAGAATGTGAGTCTGCTGCAGCTATAAATATATGTGTGAGTTATGAGTCATAACTCGGTAATAATACTGAGTATTTGTTTGGGATAAATTCTGTTAACGGCTTTCTTTTATCTCTCATGGATTAGCAGGAAAAGTTATACAGAACAGAGTTCCAGAAATAATACTTGTTCACACGCATCTGCTGTATGGAGAAAGTAGTGCCATGTTTATGTCTGCATTCTCTCTCCGGGAAAGTGTATCTTGCAGACGTCACCTTGGTGAATAAGCTGGTAGAAGGCGTGTTGTCCGTTAGTTCCAGGCTCCCCCCATACGATGGGTCCTGTATGGTAGTTTACGCGAGTGCCATGGTTGGTGATGTACTTCCCATTCGACTCCATGTCACCCTGAACATGACAATATTGTGCAATTTAAAAATTGAATGTTGTACACTACATTATACTCTAGTAGATCAACTCTATCCCTACCATATCCATTCATCCATCTATCTATCTATCCATCTATCCCTACCATCCATTCTTCTACTAATCTATTCCTACAGTACTATCTATCCTAGCCAACCATCTCTACCATGCATTCATTAATCATTAATTCATTAATGTGTGAGTTATGAGTCATAACTCGGTCATAACTCGATACAATCCATCATACATCTACCACATCATCATTCATCTCTACAATACATCATTCCACTCCTATCATACAGACATCGATATCTGCTATCCATGCATCCATCCATCCATCCATCCATCCATCCATCGCATACATCCATTCTGTCCTGCAATTAGTCTATTCCGTACACCATCTCTACCATCACCTCTTACCTCCTTCCATTTTTACTATCCAGGAAACACTACTATCCATACATTCATCCATCCATCTATCTTTCTCGACTATCCGTCGCTGATTCCCTAGCACACATTCCAACTATCAATCTAACCCTACAATATATCCCTAGAGTTAATCAATACCATCTATCCATGTCTACCATCCATCCATCCATCCATCCATCTTTCAAGTAGCTTTTTTCTTTCCAAAAACTACAGTCAGGCATCCACCTGTTGGAAGTAGGCAGCGAAGCGGTGCATGTACTGGTCATAGGGCAGCAGACAGTGAGTCTCCGCCTGGAAGAAGTTGATGTACCAGATACCCAGCATGGCCAGAAGTACTGGTGTGTTCTGCTCCAGAGGAGCTGTGCGGAAGTGAGTGTCCTACACAGAGTGTGAGTAAACACATTAACCTCCACAAGCTGGTAATACAGTGTCTTATACTTTACATTCACACTTATTCCTTATGTCTCTCATTCACTCGTTCATATTCAAGTACGAACAATGAACTTGCCATGAATACTCAGTTAATGTGCACTGTCATTTTATTTACTTTTATTGATAAAGTAATAAGTACTTACCATCCAGTGAGCTCCTGCTAGGAGCTTTTCAAAGTTCTCAAAGCCTAAGAATAAAAAAATAGAATTAGAAGTTTGATAAATAAATAATATTTTAAACAGTAACTGTTCTGACTTACCGACGTGCAAAGCGATAGATAGTCCGATTGCAGACCATAAGGAGTAGCGTCCTCCAACCCACTGGAAAGCAGATGACCTCGTTAAAAATAATGATAGACTTCTCTGTTCTGCATTTCAGAGAGTTCACTTTTTCCAGCTTCCACCTACGCTACATACTGTTCATTCCTCTTGATCCTACATAAATAAACACTTGCTTCTTGCATAAACTGAACTTTCTCAAAACTTTTTTTTAGTTACCAAAGATTTCATCCTTAATCCGTTTTCCACATAAAGCTGACATAAAAGTGATGACGTTAACGTAGCTAATGTCTAAGACGAGCTTATTCTTTAAGCTTGCTTTGATAGCCTGCCAGGTACAGTATACAGTAGGTGTAGCATAAATGTATTCGTTTCAATTTAGCTTGATTACTTCTGTCCGATCTCATCTTTCAGACAGGACACATCTACACAGCTGAGATCTTGCACTTCAAATATCAACAATGTACCTAAAACCGGCCTGATGACCTTTGGCGCGACCCAGTGGTCGAGTGACCTCCACGCAAGATAAGGTCGTGCTGTATTTATAACATAGACCAGAGACGTGAGGACAGATTCCGATTACGGTGCAGCTGCCAGTGTGTGGATCTAGACGCCTACTTCAGAGGTCAAACAACTACTCTAATAATAGCTTTTGCACGAGCCTCTTTCAGTAAGGCAAGCTCCAACACACACACACACACACACACACACACACACACACACACACACACACACTTACATCCCAGAACTCAAACATGTTCTCTGTGTCAATCCCGAAGTCCCTGACTTTGGCCTGGAGGACAAAAAGACAGAGGTTAGACACTGAGGATAGACGGACAGACTGTATTTAAAACCTGATTGCTGAGTGTGAGTCAGCGTACCTCGTTGGTAGACAGAGCTACAAAGTGCTTAGCAACAGCAGATTTCTGTAAGAGTTAAAAAAGGGATGATGTTTAAATGTGCGCTATTTAAAATTAGGATAGGTTTGTAGTTGTTTCAGAAAAATACATTTGACTATAAATTGTGTACAGACAAAAGCCACAAGTAATGAGGCTCAAAATTCATAGCAAGATTCCCCATGAGTCAAGACTCACATCTTTGGCAGCCTGCAGGAACCACTCCTTGGCCGACTCGGCGTTGGTTATGGTCTCTTGAGTGGTGAAGGTCTGAAATGTACAGAAAGGGCTTCAGGTAACTTTAGGATGATTATTTTAATCGATTGTTTATGTCTGAAATTAGAAATAAAACACTGGTTTCACTGCAAGATGAAAATACTTAACAATCCTGAAGTGTTGTATTCATTTTATTATTTATTAAAGAATAACACATTCTACTTTTCATCCATTTAGTGGTGTGGAATGCCTATGAAATATCACTTACCATCTGACTGCTATAAACAGTCTGAGCCTCACTGTGCACTACGGTGACCTTAAAAACTCACTTAGCAACTGCCCGACTGTTACGTTTACTATCCTTCCATCAGATTCCTTCTCTTTATCTCTAAAATGAAACCAAACCACCAGAGCTTTGCAAAGTACACCAAACCCAACCTTAATATCTTTTATTCATTATTAGCTATTCTTTCCTTCAGCAGGATCGTTTCATCTTAAAAATCGTATTAACCCTTGTATAATCTGACAAGTTCCCGACTGATGATACCTTTGAGGCGACGATGAAGAGCGTGGTCTCTGCATTGAGCTCCGCCAGCGTCTTAGCGATGTGCGTGCCATCAATGTTCGACACAAACCAGACACGTGGTCCACCTTTGGAGTACGGCTTCAGTGCCTCGGTCACCATCAGAGGACCCTGAAAAGTGCAAATGCTAACAGTTTCCTGGTGCATAGTGTCAGAAATGACTGAACTAGTAGTGTTTAAAAAGGTGAGGAAACTTTCCTGAGTTTATGAGTAGAAATTGAGAGGATTTTTCTTTGTTTTTTTTAAATACTGGTTTATTCAGCCATCTAGAGCTTTAATGTCTGAGTTTTTGGTTGAACTCAATGAGCTCATTCGCATGCATTACATTTACATTATTTGGTACGTATTTTGCTAATTTACAACAAAAGATGAAACAACATGAAAAAGAGCAGAACAGGATAAAGCAGACAGACGTATTGCTTTTACCAGATCAGAGCCTCCGATGCCTACGTTCACTACATCAGTGATGGATTTCCCGGTGTAGCCTTTCCACTCTCCACTACGGACTTTCTGTAACAAAACATGCCAACACAGGCAGAGACATCGATCACATTCCGTACGATTATTAATCAGACAGCAATATAAAAATGACTAAGGGTGCAATCGGCTCTCTAGGTCCCGAATCAGTATATGTTGTACACAAGTAGCGGCTCTGGTAAGGACTCTTAATTCCTTCATCAGGTCACTGTA
>NC_062530.1:23872339-23874839 GCF_022655615.1 Tachysurus fulvidraco | reverse complement strand
CGGACAGACACACACACACAGGGACAGACACACACACACACACAGGGACAGACACACACACAGGGACAGACACACACACAGGGACAGACACACACACACACACAGGGACAGACACACACACACACACAGGGACAGACACACACACACACACAGGGACAGACACACACACACACACAGGGACAGACACACACACACACACAGTGACAGACACACACACACACACAGGGACAGACACACACACACACAGGGACAGACACACACACACACACACACACAGGGACAGACACACACACACACACACAGGGACAGACACACACACACACACAGGGACAGACACACACACACACACACACAGGGACAGACACACACACACACACACACAGGGACAGACACACACACACACACACACACACACAGGGACAGACACACACACACACACACACACACAGTGACAGACACACACACACACACACACACACAGGGACAGACACACACACACACACACACACAGGGACAGACACACACACACACACACACACAGGGACAGACAGACACACACACACACACACACACAGGGACAGACAGACACACACACACACACAGGGACAGACAGACACACACACACACACACACACAGGGACAGACAGACAGACACACACACACACACACAGGGACAGACAGACAGACACACACACACACACACAGGGACAGACAGACACACACACACACACACACACACACAGGGACAGACAGACACACACACACACACACACACACACACAGGGACAGACAGACAGACACACACACACACACACACACAGGGACAGACAGACAGACACACACACACACACAGGGACAGACAGACAGACACACACACACACACACACACACAGGGACAGACAGACAGACACACACACACACACACACAGGGACAGACACACACACACACACACAGGGACAGACACACACACACACACACACACAGGGACAGACACACACACACACACACACACACAGGGACAGACACACACACACACACACACACACAGGGACAGACACACACACACACACACACACAGGGACAGACAGACACACACACACACACACACACAGGGACAGACAGACACACACACACACACACACACACACAGGGACAGACAGACACACACACACACACACACACACACAGGGACAGACAGACACACACACACACACACACAGGGACACAGACACACACACACACACACACACAGGGACAGACACACACACACACACACACACACACACAGGGACAGACAGACAGACACACACACACACACAGGGACAGACAGACAGACACACACACACACACAGGGACAGACACACACACACAGGGACAGACACACACACACAGGGACAGACAGACACACACACACACAGGGACAGACAGACAGACACACACAGACACACACACACACAGGGACAGACAGACACACACACACACACACAGGGACAGACAGACACACACACACACAGGGACAGACAGACACACACACACACACACACACACAGGGACAGACAGACACACACACACACACACACACACAGGGACAGACAGACACACACACACACACACACACACACACAGGGACAGACAGACACACACACACACACACACACTGGGACAGACAGACACACACACACACACGCACACACTGGGACAGACAGACACACACACACACACACACACACACACAGTGACAGACAGACACACACACACACACACACACACACACACACAGGGACAGACAGACACACACACACACACACACACACACACAGGGACAGACAGACACACACACACACACACACACACACAGGGACAGACAGACACACACACACACACACACTGGGACAGACACACACACAGACACACACACACACTGGGACAGACAGACATACACTGGGACGGACACACACACACTTGGACGGACGGACACACACACACACACTGGGATGGACACACACACACACACACAAACACACACACTGGGACACACACACAAACACACACACTGGGACACACACACAAACACACACTGGGACACACACACAAACACACACTGGGACACACACACAAACACACACTGGGACACACACACAAACACACACACTGGGACAGACACACACACACACACACTGGGACAGACACACACACACAGACACACACACACACACACACACACACACTGGGACAGACAGGCACACACACACACACACACACTGGAACAGACAGGCACACACACACACTGGAACAGACAGGCACACACACACACACACACACACTGGAACAGACAGGCACACACACACACACACACACACACACACACACTGGAACAGACAGACAGACACACACACACACACACACACACACACACACACTGGAACAGACAAACACACACTGGGACACACACACACACACACTGGGACACACACACACACACACACTGGGACAGACAGA
>NC_062530.1:23774839-23867339 GCF_022655615.1 Tachysurus fulvidraco | reverse complement strand
ACAGACGGGCGATCTTTTTGCACAAAGCCATAAGCTCTAAATAAGTCTTATCTGACTTAACGCACTCATTATTTTTAATATAAATTATTGTCAATTTTTTTTTTTCTATTGAAATGAGTAAGCTAGCTTTCACTTCTACCTTCCAGGATTTACCCCGATTGTTCGTTTCATGTTCACAGATGCCTGTGCCCTTTACCTTTTATGGAGTTTTGTGGGCGTTGCTACATGTAAATGAGCTGTTTCAGGAATGTGCTTTAGACTTCACAGGTGATCGACATGCACACGCACACGTAGAAAGAAAATGAGATTTTTTTGGAACTCCAGTAGAGCGTTTTTGTTAGTTTTTTTTTTTTGCTAAAAAAAAAAAATAATATAAAGATTAGACGTTGATGTTGATGAGACTTTTGACAAGAAAATTTTGAGGATTTCTAAGACGATCTTCTCAAACAAAATGAAAGCAAGATGGCAACAGGATGATGTGAAATACACACAACATCAAAGGAATCCATTGAAATCCTAATATAATGTCACCATCTAACATTCCCGAGATTGAACTAAACGTTTCGTTACAGCCGACTACAACCCCGCAGAAAACCCCATTATGTCCATTTTGGTTTGTTTGTTTGTCCAAAAAGTTTTGAAAACGTTTATGTATATATATTTCTTTCTATGGAAGCTGTTTTTTTTTCTCAGTTGAGTCTGAACACGGAGCCATTCTGTAGTTTTTTGGAAGGAGATGCTCATGCTAGTCTCCAGCGTCTGCGGTAAAGCTTAAATATCGATCGTTCACGTCATCAAACGTTTATTACACGAGTAACACTGTGCCGTCTTTAGAAATGATATAAAAAGTCAGTTTAAATGTGAAGACTAGCTCACTGATGAAGTTGAGCAATCTACTGACTGCAGCTTTAAACTCTCAGAAGTCTTTTGAGCAGCGAGAGCAGACCGAGGCTCTCTGCATTGTACTGAGTCTGTCAAGTGAGGCTGTTTGGCAGCGCTCTGCTCTCACTGAGGTCATGTGGAATGTATTTCCTGTTTGGGTCTCTTCATTTTAGGAATGAGAGAAAGTAAAAAAACAAGACTTGCTGAAATGACGGCGGTCTTAAAAAACGATCTGAGGACTTTTTTCAAAATATGTCATGTAAAGAGCACGCGGTTGTTGTTTTTTTTATTTTTCCTTCGAGTTGGCCGACGCAGACTCGCTCTGTTTTTATTAAGACGATTGTAAGATACGAAGTCAGTATTAAAGACATTGTATAAAGAGCTGAATAAACAGTACGGTTCATTAGAAACAAATTTTGTTTATACGCTTATTAAGGAATCAAATGCTTCCAGACACGACGTTGGAAAATAATCAACAGCAGGTTAATGCAGCGATGTTGCTTGAGTTACACGCAGCAGAGTTACTCTCACCACACGGAAAGTCGGTTCAGTTCCTTTAACGTCACGGTCTGAAGCAGTTTCTCTTGTACAGCAGCGATCTTATAGACGGTTTCGTTTATTGAAGGACATGCCTCATTTTCCATCCCTTCTCTTATGTGTCTCCTAAGTGTTATGTCATGCTAAACCACAAACACTTTACTTCTCCGTCCTGAAGATGTCCTGAAGCTTCGTTCCAGTTTTTCCTTCGACACCGAAGACTCCTTACATATAAACGTTAAATAAACAATAAACAACGTTCACCGCTCGTTAATATCATTAAAACATCGCAGCTGGACGGAATCTTCTGACCAATCAGGATCGAGAACGGATTTCGTCATGCAGTTTGTTCCGGTTCGTTTATTTGATGATATTTTCTAGAACCGGACTGAAATTCCATGCGTCTGTGTTCGCCATGTAAACTCGCACTACCTGGATTAAAGCCGGACTAAGTTTACATTTACAGTATTTAGCAGACGCACTTATTCAACGCGACTTACATATTATCTCATTTTATACAACTGAGTAATTGAGGGTTAAGGGCCTTGCTCAGGGGCCCAGCAGTGGCAGCTTGGTAAACGTAGGAATCGAACTTACAACCATCTGATTTGTAGCCCAACACCTTAACCACTAGGCTACCACAAATTGTCACTTAATAGTCGTCGTCACGGTCGTTAATCGTACACTGGAGGCTCTGTCTGGGAATTTCATCCTTTACACAGGTGCTTTGGGTAGTTTAATTTATCTAATTTATTTGTTTATTTTTCCCTGGAGCAGATTGACATGTCTCTGAGATGCATTTCTACTTAGTCCTCTTTGTACAGATATCCAGAAATTTCACCTCACGTCACCTTTTAATGTCCACAATCTTCTCTTTTATTCTAACAACTAACTCGCTATGTGTTGGAGCATCTCAGGTGTCTCTCAGCCAGGTTCCTACCTTTAATGTGTATCATATGTTATATGTGGTATGGAGTTTGCTTTGTCTTTGTATCACCTTCATTTAGAGCTCTATTTATACGTTTATTTATTTGTTTGTTTGTTTGTTTGTTTGTTTGTTTTTGTTTGTTTATTTTTGGTTTATTGCTACTCTGACTGTAAATTTCACTCACTTTTTCCTCACACTTTTTATGTCTATCTGTCTATTTGTCTGTCTGCCTCTCTCGGTCACACACACATTTTATCTGTCTGTGTCACCTCTCTCTCTCTCTCTCTCTCTCTCTCTCTCTCTCTCTCTCTCTCTCTCTCTCCTTTCTTTCTGTCTGTCTGTTTTTTCCTCTGTCTCCCCCTCCCTATCTGTCTTTATTTTTCTCTCCCCCTCTCTGTCATAACAGAGGCCAGAGTAGAAAAGCCTCTTCTTTCATGTTTTCTTTGTTTTGTTTTGTGTTTTTTTTTTTCTTTTCCCCTGCCTGTGAAGTGAAGACGTGTGGAATATGTGACTCATGTTAAATGAGTGTGTACCTACTTGTGTGTTTGTGGTTAAAGCAGGACTCAGCATTTTCTTTAGGATTCGTTCTGATTTTTAAACGACGTTCTCGTTCCAGTAACCAGAGCTAACTTTTTCTCCAGAAAGTTCTGGAGATCTCGTGTTCCGTGTGCACTCTGTTTTCTGGCTGGTAGACGGCATGTGTAACGGTGTGTAAAGCGTGGTGGTGGCACATGGAGGTTTACGCTACTCATTCGTTTATGTAAATCGTTATCTGTCATGCTGATGGACAGGGCTGTAAAATTCTGTTGTAATCTATTTTTGTCCGATATTTTGTATTTGCCGGACTGACCGAATTTGAAAAACAGATCACTGGGTATTGTATAGACACTAAAATGCAGAGTCTGGGTCAGAACCGTCTGTTAATGCTGTATTATAGATAAAGTAAATAATTAACCAGTAAATAGATGGCTATATTATTTACACTTGACTAGCAGGCTAGTTTGTGTAAGTCACATGTCCTAATGAAAACCTTTAACTTTAACACACACACACACTCTCACAACTAGCTGCTAGATTTTCTGACTCTCTCTCACACACACGCACAGCTAGCTTTTCTGACTTTGCCCCCCCACACACACAGCAAGTTTTCTTTTTTTACTTTTTATTTTATTTTATTTTTTACTTTTCTGCCTCTATCCCAGATACATATCAAGCTTTTCTGTCTTTGTCTCATACACTACTAGTCCTACACACACACACGACACTGAATACTCTAACCTTACATTATTAACTAATCCAAAAAACCTAGCAGACACAAAACAAAGCCTTCTGTAGGGTTGTGTTGTTTTTTTTGATGTACAGTAGAATGTGTGTTATTTGAGATGTTGTGGTGGTTGTTTGGTTGGTTGCAAAACTTGTGTATCTTTCCTGTACTGACCTCACTGTGTATGCTGGTTCTGCAGGACACGATCATGTCGCGTTAATGTCTGAGAATGTGCACAAGCAAGAAGTGACGCACTGAGTGAGTGCAGGACGTGTAAACTTACACACACATTCACTTTCTGCCTTTCTCTCTGTCCCATCTTGTAGAGTCTCTCTCTCTCTCTCTCTCTCTCTCTCTCTGACATGGGATTGGATCCTTCGTTTCTCTCAGAGTGAAGCTTCACCTTTTGCAAATGTTCTCCCAGGGTCTCGGGCTGCTCTCAGATCTGTTTCTTCTGCACAGAAACAAACAAATGACCAGCATCCTGAATACTGACAGACTGATGAATATGAAGATGAATAAATCTAACATGCAGACATGTACGCACAGATCAGTCAGTACACACGGCATTACAAAGACACCTAAACACCACTAAATACCACAGAACAATAATCAAGAGCCTCAATAATCATCATAATGGTGATAATACCAGTGTTGTATAAAGTACTAGAAAGCAATACTTGACTAAAAGTACAAGTATCGTACTAGAAAAAGACTTCAGTAGAAGTGAAAGTTACCTTTTAGAATATTACTCAAGTAAAAGTCTTAAAGTATCTGATATTTACTGTACTTAAGTTTCAAAAGTCATTTTCTGATATTTAATGTACTTAAGTATTTGAAGTAAAAAGTAAAATTTCAGTGATTTTCGGTAGGCATAAGATCAGGGGCGGTTCTAGGGTTTCATCTTTAGGGGTTTTAGCCCTCAGTGAGAATTTAAAACAAGAAGAGTTTTATATGATATATTATATGACTACATAGTAAGGCAAAAGTTATGGTATTATTAAATGGTAAAAGTGGTCACCAAAATTTTCTGCATGATGTAATGATGCCAGTCTTGAATCAGATCAGTTCATGTATGTGTGCATTCTCTACAAACAGTGTGTCCAATGAATGCAGTCATTAATGAACTAATATCCACAAGACAAAGACCAAATCAATAAATGTTATTTTTATTTAGTATTTAATGGATTGTTTGCATTAATATTTTGTTTGTGCTACAACTCTGGTAATAAGAATAGTGACATTTCACTGCTTTTGGTTGCCGTCTTTGCGGCTTTCAGCCGATTAACGTTATAGATAAACACCTCCAGCTCTGACTGCGCGTGCACGGTGGGCGTACCTGTGCTTATGCGTATACAGCGTGCGGAGCGCGTAATGTAATCTAGGAGCAGTGATTCGCCAAACCTCCCTTATTGCAGTCGCACACATTTCTGCTGATTTTATTTTGTAGTAACGAGTAACAAAGACGCGTAGTGGAAATATATCGGAGTAAAAGTTTACATTTTATCTAGTAAATGTAGTGGAGTAAAAGTGAAAGTTGACCAATTTAAATAGTGAAGTAAAGTACAGATACGTGACATTTCTACTTAAGTACAGTAACAAAGTATTTGTACTCCGTTACATTACAACACTGGATAATACTACTCGGTAATAAAGTAAAAATAATTGAATATCTGAGAAAAATCAACAAATTCATTCTGATTCTGTACCAAATGGAGATGTTTAGAAGTGGATTTGGGAAATGGTTTTGGTTAAAATTAAATTAAAATATAATGATCTGATATAGCTGTGGTTTTGTGTTTTCAGTTATGTCTTAGGCTTTTATTTTTAATGTCCATTTGTTTCCCCAAAAAGTGAGAGAGTTAAAAAAAAAAGGAACAATTCGTAGTCATCATCATAGTGATAACGACGTGTTTCATTTGGTCCAGGATTGCGATCTCTTTTCTGTAGCTGAGTGATACCTGAATATAATTTTACCCTGTGACGAGTTCTGTACCTGTCAGACAGCATTTTTGTGAATGTTTTAAGAAAAACAGACACTCAGGCTGGTAAACGGCTGTGAGAGAGAATTTTGTGCAGTTTGTGCACAGCAAAGTTTGTGAAGCTCCCCAGAGAAGCGTCGTGATGTGGATTTGTACAAAAACACCACCAGCAAATGTCACAATGCTTCACCTTAGCATGTGTTGTGTGCGTGTTGGTGCTTCATGCAAAAGCTGTCTCTGTTTAGATTTTGAGCTTCAGGATGTGTTTACGGGGATTTTTCAGAACACACACTTGTCACGGATTTCCATGAGGACGTCGACAAACTTTTTAGTGAGTTTCCTGCTCACATGATTGGTGGACACACATCAGTCCACACCTGGAACACAGCAGATGTCAGAACGTCCTTGTGCACTTGGCCTTCGCTTCTCCAGAGTTAGATCCTGTTTGTAAAGTTCTCATTTCCGTTATGTTGCTCAAACACTTCATCGTAAAACTTTCGTAAATATCTAGTTTGGCCTGACGCGTCTTTCTTCACAGACACGTGAAGTCGGCTCGACGCGGTCGGATGAAAGCGCCGCCCTCTTCCACATACACAACCTCACAATCGTATATAGCGTCGTTGTGATTACCGCAAAGGAGAAAGAGAGGAAAAGAAAGCACAAGCTCTTCCAGCACAGAAAGCATGCAATCTCCTGCAGAAAAGGAACACGTTTGTCTCACGTGCCACTCAGTACTGTGGTTTTTCTATCCAGACGCATTCAGAGCCTCCTGATTTCACCAAATGACAAAAATATCACCGATTTCTCACACAACATCAGAACTACACGAGTTTAAAATGTTTTAAACTGCTTTTGTCATTTCATTATTTTATTTTCATTTAAAGTGAGTTTCTTTTGCCTGGTTTGTGCCGTAGAGGACTCGTTTTTGTTAGTAAGCGAATATACACAGATTTATGGTTTGTGGAATTAAGCAAATTTTTCCCCGTTGCAGTGCGTCTGTTTTCGGGACGTTCACCGACACGTGACGTCTCACTTTATCTGTAGCTGCATACTTTGTCCAGATCCCCTTGATTTTGTGTCTCCAAAGCTCCACTGAAACAAACTTCTTCCTCCTCCACAGAGTTACACGAGTCTTTAGAGCGAGTTAGGCTGGTTAGTTGATACTAGATGTTGATACCCGATGCAACTGGTGCGAACACGGTAACGTTATCAGCTTGTACGTTCTTGGATGCTTCCCACTCCCCGCCCCCACACCCAACAAAACAAAAGCTTTAAATAGCATTAGTAAAAATGTTAAAACATCTGGTTTTAAGGTATGAAGCCATCCTGCCTTCTTATGCACCGTTGTGTCAGTCAGCTGTATGGTCTGGTCTTTATCAGCAATCAAGTCTGCGCTGAACTCTTTATCAGCAATCAGGTCTGCGCTGACCCATTGACACTGTTGTAGAAAGGACATTTACACTATTTACTGTATCGTGTCACACAAATGAGGATGAGGTTCCCTTCTGAGCCTGGTTCATCTCAAGGTTTCTTCCTCATGTCCTCTCAGGGAGTTTTCCTTTCCGCCGTCGCTCCGGCTTACTCATTGGGGATAGGGATAAATATATTTATATTTAATATAAGTATTAAAGTTAAAAAATTTTTTAATTCATTTTAAACTTTAATTGTATATATTAATTTGTTTATTTTTATCTTTATTTATTATTATTGTTATTATTATTATTTCTTTTTCTCTCTCTTCTGTTTCCATACTTCTGCAAAGCTGCTTTAAGACAACGGGGAATTGTTAAAAGCGTTATACAAATAAATTTCATTGAAAATTGAATCGGTTACATTCGGTTCATCCAGCCTTCAAACGTGTAAACCGGATGGTTCATCAACTATGCAAATGTGAAGTTTTCTACTCATCGATGATTAGTTTTTGTTTCGGTTTGTGTGTTTGTTTTTTTTTAATGACTCCAACATCCGTTTGCTCAGCAAGGCTTGTTGAACACAGTGGACACTTTTACAGTTTTTTTTACACTTTTACTTTATTAAAGAATGTCCTATCGTCCTTTTTAACCGGTTACAGTCACATTAAATCTCGTGTAACATACAAGCGAGATCCTGTTATATGCAGTTCGTCAAAAAATATGCAGTCCTGTTATATGCAGTTCGTCACGTTACCAAAAAAACAAAACATAAAATCCCGACAACGTCCTTTTTGAAACAATCTACAAACGTGACCCATCACAGTGAGCTCAGGCTCAGTTCATTATGTGGTGTTCTAGTTACATTTTGTTCTATCGAGTGAACATGGAAAGGGAATCGTTTTCTGATGTCAAACAGATGGACTAGAACTGGCATGAAATAAGCAAACTATTTATTTATTTATTTCCAGTACAAGTTAAAAGGGGGGATCTCATGACTTAGTGTGTGTGTGGGAGGGGGGTGTCGGTGTGTGGGTGTGTCTGTGTGTGGGTGTGTGTGTTTAGAGAGGGTTTTTTTCCTGTACGGTTTCCAAGGTAATGCGTCCTCCGCTCGTCTGCTCTGTTTGCATGTGAAATTTCCCTGCAGAAGCTGAAACAGTTTCTGTAGTTCTGACTTAGGGAATCTTAGATGGACTAATATACGAAATTAAACAAACCGACGTGTGCATTAATTACCGACTTTCCTTTCCTAGCAAGCGTCGATGATCACTGTGCAAAAAAAAAGCGCCGTAAGTGAGGAGGGAATTTATCATATGTGAATTTTCTATGATACACAATGTGTCTCATGGTGTGTGTGTGTGTGTGTGTGTTAACTAACAAATTACCATGAAAAAATATTGTTTCTAAAAGTAAAACACATTAAACAGAATAAATAATAACCTGTAATAAAAATAATAAGCTTTAATGTGTGTTAAACTGAAGGGGGAAAATGGTGTGTGTGTGTGTGTGTGTGTGTGTGAGACAAGAGATAATATTGTACACTGTCTGTGTTAAACACCACTAGTTATTTAACCACAGAAGTCGGAGCAGCGTTCTCAGCAGCCTCGGGGTTTGAAACGTGAGCTTTTGGCTGAAGCCTGAAGCCTTCTGCAGTCAGGAGGTCACTTTGTCAGTGCATTAGGTGTGTGTACGTGTGAACAGGCTTACTGAAGGTGCAGATTTTGGTTCCAGACAAAACAACGTTTCTATAGTAAGCCTGTGGTCATGAAACATGCAGATTCTCAACTTTTAGTTCGTGAGGAGTTTAAACTTTGTTGACTTTACAGCTGAACCTTTATTCCTGAAGTGAATTTTCTTACGTTTACAGAAGCCCTTATCCAGAGAGACTTACATTTTTATCTCATTTTATACAATTAAGCATTTGAGGCTTAAGGGCCTTGCTCAGGGGCCCAGCAGTGGCAGCCTGGTGGACCTGAGGTTTAAACTCACAACCTTCCCATCTGTAATCCAACACCTTAACAAGTGAGCTACCACATAACTCTTTTTCAGTCCTTTCAGTTGCCACTTGTGCGTTAACTGTGTGTGTGTGTGTGTGTGTGTGTGTGTGTGTGTGTGTGTGTGTGTGTGTGTGTGTGTGTTTTCACATCAGTAGCCGACACAGTTGCTTATTGCCACTTGTGTGACTGCTGAGCGCGACCTCTGCCCTCTTCTTACTGGGAATGTCCATAAATACTCACACACAGATGAACAACTGCTCACACACTTTGTCCAGCGTGTTTGGTTTTTAGTTCTCAGCTCATTACTCAGTGAAACCTTTTTCTTTTGACTTCATAAACGGCACGTTAGCTACATACAGCTACCGCGTTTATAAAATCAGGGTGAAGCGGATCGTTTCACTTGGATTTACAGTTATGCTCTCAGTCCTGGTGTGTCTGCTTGCTTCATAATCTCCAGTCAGACTGAAAACCACACCTGGGATTCGACCGCATACAGTAACATGCAGTATATCGTCTGTTAGTCAGCGTTCCTGATCTCTCATATCGTAGGTCTGTTGGAACAAAAGCAAACTATGGATGTATGTGGAGGAGCAGATTGCTTTTTCCTCTCATGTATTAATCACCATGGATAATATTGACAGTAGAAAGAAAGTTCAAAATGTCAGTATTCTAAAACCCTACTCCTTAGGACACTTTCATACTGATTAGAGCTGATTTTATGTTTTTGGTTTGCTTGTTTTTGGTTACCTGTATGAAAAGGTAAACAGGCTCCGTGAATTATTACACAAGTGACAAATGTGTTCTGTGTGTCAGGTCCAGCAGTCAAAGCACATAGTATTCAAAGACTCTTCTTCGTCTTCTTCACCACCTTCTTCTTCTTCACCACCTTCTTCTTCTTCTTCTTCTTCTTCTTCTTCTTCTTCACCACCTTCTTCTTCACCACCTTCTTCTTCTTGTCTCAGTCCAACCCACAAAATCCGTTCAGTTACAAGTAACGTTTTTTTCTTTCTTTCTTTCTTTCTTCATTCTACTGACACGATAAATGTAATTATTTGTAGATAAAGACATCGTATCATACCAACATCTTCACTTATGGTAATATGATCTTTCATTATATTCAGGTGATATTTATTTTGTACTTTAACAATGGACACAATTTAATAAATGTAATTTATTCTACGTGACACAAGACACCGATGCTGTAATAAATTATTTCTCATTCTGTAACTCTATACTATAACAGGACACGTCGTCCACGTTGACGGTCCGTCCACAGCTGTCTTCATGGTGCGCCTGTGGTACCAAGTGCTGTTGTTTAAATAGACCACATTAATCCACACTCACGGTGACTCAGAGTCGGTTGTGTAAAACTTTTGTAACTTGATATCTGACACCGTGTGAGAGACCCAGAGCTCCATCCGTCATGTTGTAGCTGTGACTGTGTAAGTGGGGAAGACTCCCAGACGGACCACAAGGTAAAACATTCCTCTGCTTCATTGGCATCAGATGTCCAGGACTGTGAGAGCCAAAGCAGCTCCAAGCTCTCGCTCTCTCTCTCTCTGTCTGTCTCTCTCTCTGTCTGTCTCTCTCTCTGTCTGTCTCTCTCTCTCTCTCTCTTTCTCTCGCTCGCTCTCATTCTCTCTCTCTTTCTCTATCTCTCGCATGCTCTCTTTCACTCACTCTCATTCTCTTGCTCTCTCCCTTGCTCTCTCCCTTGCCCTCTCTTTCTCTCTCTCTCTCTGTAAGAATGAGTTATTAAACTGAACGAATAATTAGAAACACTTCAATTTTGTCTTTTTGAACCTTTCTAGGCATTTATTTGTAATCTTCTCTGAAGACTTTTTTCCTCTTTGTGTAAAAAGCACTCTCATTAAATCATGCCCAAACCAGGCAAGAGATCATGCATCAGAAGGTGATCTCGGTGACTTTGACCCTTGTGTCCGTTTGAGTATTATCTCAAATAACTACAGTAAACAGCAGAAAGCAGGACACCGTAGACGGGTTTCATGTTAGAACGAAGGAATCAAACCTTTCTGCAGTTTGCTGTTTGCTTGTAGTGCCGAGCGCAGTATGGCCATCTTGGCGTCACCGACACACCGTGTAAATCAGGTCTGAGGATGTGAGGCAGAGAGCGATTTGTAACTGGCAACAGTAAGAACACTTGAAGAAACTCGAGCCGGTTTCCTGTCTGAAGGAGCAGCCGGGAGCTCACGTCAGATAGAGAGCTCGCTAAGCTAAACTGGCTCAATTCCAACTCCTCCGTCTTCGTCGCCGTCTCCGTGTGCAGTTCTCTCGGCATCTCCTACTTGGATTTCCATACCTCAGCTTTATTTCTGATGATTTGCACCATGATGAAATCCTGCAGATTTTAATGCATCAGACCTAAAGATGTCCACATGAATTCTCATGCGGTGAAGGCACACAAGTCATTGTTAATGAAATTCACAATCAGGGATTATTCAGTGTTAGAGGTGGCATCGAGCAGGGAGGAGAGACACAGATCCATAGTGATACCTAATGTGATTAATTTAGTTATCTGTCTTTAGCCTTTTGGCCTCTCGTATTCTCTCTCTCTCTCTCATTCTGCTCTGCTTTCTCATTCTCTTTCCTGTCTCTCCATCTCTATTTTGAAAGTTAACATGATTTGTGTTAATAATCAGTTCTTCAGTTTCCTGCATTGATGCAGAGTTTTTCCAGCTCCATGACACATTGTACATATTATTATTTCCCCCCATTGTTGCTCATTGTAATCTGTCTCTATTGAATAAGTAAATAAGTATGGAGTGAGAGTTTTCCAGCATTTAGCTCATGTTGTTTTGATCACATCTTTTTCACCACTTCCCCTCTCTCCGTCTCTCTCGGAGCGGTCTGTTTGTTTGTTTGGGTGCCGGCACTAATTCTCTCCGCACGGTGACAAAGAAAGTGCAGCTATTCACATCGATATCGATTCCTCTATCGTATTTTAAACGCTCCAGCTGTTGTTTATGCACCTACTCGAGTGTGGTCAGATACTTACTCCACAGTTGATTCTCAGTGTATTTTGACTCCTTATTTAAATCATAAGCACAACATTTTAGTCTGAATAAAAACTTAGTCTCAATAAACACAGTGGTTTAATATTACATATATAATGTACTAAAAGTTCAGAATATCTTTTAAAAATTAATACATCATTTATAAATTCTTTAAAAAATGTCTTTCCCGAAGTAGAGCTCCAAAGTCGGCTCAAATGACCACTTTCTGTGGCCTTTGGTGGTGTTCATAAGCTACTGAAGAGCTCTTTGTTATAACATGCTTGTAATCAGTGTTGTATAAAGTAGTAGAAAGCAATACTTGAGTAAAAATAAAAGTATCGTACTAGAAAAAGACTTCAGTAGAAGTGAAAGTCACCTTTTAGAATATTACTCAAGTAAAAGTCTTAAAGTATCTGATATTTACTGTACTTAAGTATCAAAAGTCATTTTCTGATATTTAATGTACTTAAGTATTTGAAGTAAAAATTAAAATTTCAGTGATTTTCGGTAGGCATAAGAGGCACTTCATCCGGTAGGAATCTTATATTCCAATGTACAGTATTTGTGTCTTTTTATTGTGCGTGTTCGGTTCGCTTGAGGTCAATACGGTATTTTCGTCAACGCACATGTGATTGGGATGAAAATACCTCAAAGTTTCCCAGTAGGAGAAAGATTAATTGAGTAAACAATTTGTGTTAATTTCGCTCTCAAAATGGTAGGGAAAAAAAGGTGATGATCATGTATATGATGTGGCTCTTTGCGGTAACAGTAAAAAATGTGGCTCTTGGTCTCTGACCGGTTGGACACCCCTGGTCTAGGGTAACGGGAGGTCCTCCAGTAGGTGCTTCCATGATGGTTTCAGTTGTGCTTCTGTCTCGTTTTGGCAACGTTACGCTGAAATAGAGCGTGCGGAGCTGCGTAATGCAATCTAGGAGCAGTGATTCGCCAAACCTCCCTTATTGCAGTCGCACACATTTCTGCTGCTTTTATTTTGTAGTAACGAGTAACGAAGATAATTAGTGGAAATATAACGGAGTAAAAGTATACATTTTATCTCGGAAATGTAGTGGAGTAAAAGTGAAATTTGACATAAATTTAAATAGAGAAGTAAAGTACATATAAGTGACATTTCTACTTAAGTACAGTAACACAGTTTTTGTACTCCGTTACATTACAACACTGCTTGTAATGAATAATGCGTGGACATGACCAGCATTTGCTCTATATATTTTTACTCTATGGTTTGTTCAAACAATGCAGACAGATTACAAACCTAATTAATAGCACATTTCCATGATGCAGATCACTTTTTTTTTTTTTTTTTTTTTTTTTTTTATGAATTGCATCACATTGTATCTTTGAACCTACATTAGTCATTATTCGTGGTGTGATTTCTAACACGGTGCAAATTTTCCGTACATATTCACTGCTTTGACATATAAATGCTGCTGCTTTGACTTGCACCCTACTGTGCCGGCCCTATTTGGTTGAGTAATTGGTTCGTGTCCTCATTCTCTTTAACTCTGTAACCTTTAACTCTGTCATGTGTGAGCAATCATCACAAGACTTCACTATTCCTCCATATGCACTTCTGAGTTTCTCAATCAAATCTTTTTCTTTAGATGAATCCAAGTTGGGCCTGGATAGATGGATGGATGGATGGATGGATGTTCATGCTCTTTTACAGGACGTTACCACACTCTGAGTAGATGTTAATCCATCAGGTTTACTACCAGGAACTTTGTTTAACGGCCTTTAAATCAAACCTCATCACTCACTTTCTACCTCCGTCCTTAGAAAGAGGTGCGGTGGTGGGGAAGTTTGCTTTTGAGGAGGGAGAGAAGCTCACAAAAGAGCCTCTCGACATGTAGCCGAGGTGACATAATGGCCAGGCCGAGTAAACATATGAAACTATTTGCACTGGTGCTGGAAGCAGGATTGCTCTTTGTCGTCACCTCCGCCCTAAACACACACACACATGCACACACACACGCACACACGCACAGACAAGCTGAGGAAAGCCACGGGACCTCCAACCCATGACAAAACTTTTCAGTGTTTAATTAATATGACTTTGTCTCTCTTTCCTTTTGTTACACTTTCTCTCTCTCTCACACACACACACACACACACACGCATGCACACATGTACACACATTCTTTGAAAGGAAGCAAGGTTTGGAAATCAGTGGAACAAACTGTGGTGTACAGGAATGTAAGAGCAATGTAACTGCGATGACTGGAGCGGAGGGGCGAAGGCAACCAGACGCATCCTCAGGAAAAGACTGTGTTTTTCTTTCCTTCTGTTTCTCTCTCAAGCTTCATTTCCAACCAGCACCAACGATTCACGCAGAGCCATGTGCATCACATCATAACACACCCGGCAGTGACTTTTCTGACTAGGGGTTTGGTATCTGTTTTTCCATAACAGTAGCAGTGAAGTAAAAACAAGACATGAAATGGTTTCTTTTCCACCGAGGTGTCCGTCTGTCCTTCGGGAACGTTGTGCAGCAGGACGAATTAATAATCATTGACTTTTTACTGTATGTAGATTTACCACAGGTTGTGTTCTCTCTGTGTAACATGCTTGTTTATATCTTTGTGTAAGCTTTACGGTAACTAACTGCAACGCTGCCATCATTTTTTTGTCCTGCTCAATCGGCCTTCTACAAAACAGTGTTAATTCTTAAATAGTGTCACTGTCTGTATGAAAAGCAACCGAACCTAACAAGCTTTCTGTGATCATTTTACATCATTGGGAAATCCTACCCATTACATCCTGTGCTGAGGCTTGGAGCTTTATTTTTAGTGTAAATACACTCCAGGAAGCTTTCACTCCTTTCTGTCATCTCTAACGCAAAAGCACAGAACAATAAAATATAGACCTTATGTTATGGTCATGTGGCTTACGAATGGTGCACCGTTTGTGTCCATGTCACCTCACCTACAGCCTGAAAATGAGGTGCATAAAGTTATATATATATGGGAAGATATGAACATCTGATTGTGACTTGTGCTTGTGCAAAACAATCATAATCCTGCAGCTACGTTACTTGGCAAATAGACGTCTAAAATTCTTATCTCATACAAATAGCGTGCAGGAAGAACTGCAGTCATGCGTACTTATTAGAATATTAGGCCACGCCCAAATACTTTGGACATGAAAATAAGTTAGCGAGCTCATTAGAATATTAGGCCACGCCCAAATACTTTAGACAGGAAGATTTCACTGAATTGTAGAACATTGAAATCTAGAACCTTAGGCTATATTTTCACATCTGTATTTTCTAGCATATCTATATTATCTACAGAAAGGTGTCAGTCGATTGTGCTTATCTAAAAAAAAAAAAAAAGCTTCTTGTCAAATAATTTTCCCTGATATCAGTATTGGATCATTTTAGTATCTTCTTTTTCATCTAGTTTGCATTTTATTCGCACGTCATCCTTTGAATCCTTGTCATTTTAAGTATTATAATATGTACAAAAAGAGAAAAATCTAAAAAGTTTCCCAGGGATTTAGAAACCTGCTGTGTGCGAGCCATAAAACCGATCACTTTCAGATATTATACTTGAACGTTTCTGGAGATGAGGATAAAGTACAGCTGGAACATTTTGTGCTGTTTCACTGCACAATGGATAAAGCACATTTTGTATATAGGAAGCAGAAGGCACTGGGATTTCTGGAGATTTCAGAGTGCTAGCTGAGAGTCGTGAGAACCACTGCTGGACCTTTCACCTCATGATCTCAGCCTCGTGCTCGAATCATTTCCCGTCTCCGTTTCGGATAAAAGTGTCTGCCACGTGAATAAATGTAAACGTCACCTTTCCATTTACATGTATGCAAATTCGGCATCGGCGCGCAGCTCTGTGGCGTGGTTGTGAGAGCAGCAGTGGTGGAAATGGTTTGAATGGCGGTATTGATTCTCCAAATACAGATCTCCAGTGTCTGGGAACAATGGGACACTTTGGCTCGGTCTCCGAGTGGCTCCACGTCCTGACATGTCGTGTGTCATATGTGGGTTTCTAAAGCAATGGGCTGCATCTAGAACAGTCTGCACCAGGATATGATGTCATGCTTCTATGGTTACTCAAGTCTTAGACTCCCATTATTTTTCCAAATGACCTTTGACCTGAGGTTTTTTTTTTTTTGTTTTTTTTTTTTGGTAATTGATTGCTACAATTTGAATGCCAGCATTGCTTTATTAAACTATATATAATAGTTTATATTACTGGGTATCTTTATTATTATTATTTATTTTGTATATATAAAATGGCACGTCCTGTGATTCTGACCCTTTCTCGCTTTTTGTCTCTTTCTTTCTGTCTCTTTCTTTCAGGAAGTGACCGTGAGGCCTTACGGACACGCCGTGCTTTGTGTCGCTTTCAAGGAGAATCCGAAATCTGCTAACACACACACTTCCTTTGAAGATTAACTACCTCTGGGGCATTGGGGAGGAACTCTAGACACGATCTGGATGAGTTTCCCAGCAGCAGCGGCGGCGGCAGTGGTGTTGTGGTGTTATCTCTCTGACAGACTGGATCTGTCAGCCTGCTAGTGTTCAGTCTGCGCCGAGACTCCGTCGTCCTCTAGTCAGACATTTGCTTTTTCACTTTCTTACTGTTGACCAGTGGACAATTACTATTCTCATAACCATACTGTGGGATTTTTTTTTTTCTTCTTTTTTTCCCAGACACCTTTTTAGAGATTTTCTATTTTTTATTAGAGCTCTATAAACATACACAAACACGTATACAATAGAACGCTATAAGGATTTTTTTTTCACCTCAGTTTGAAGGATTTATTATTATGCACTTTCGGGATTTTTTCAGGCTTTACGGTTACTTGTGGTGTGAATATATATATAAAGAGATTTTATCTTTATAATATAGCGAGCGGCAACACGTCGATCCTCCGTATATAAATATTTTTTGTTTGTTATTGTTGGTTTTTCCCACCACGTCGTACACTTCAGCAGAGCTGCACATCTCTTTCAGGCGGCAAACTCACATGATTGTGTTTCTGTTTCAATTTCATCGCCTCACCGTTACAATAAGGAATACTGACATGACTCTCTGGCTCATGGAGCATTTAAGCTATCAATTTACTTGAAAGAAAAAAAAACCTTTCCAAGTTTGTACATCTGGGCAGAAATCCTTTTTTAATTCCAATTTAAAAAAAACAAAAAAAAAAAAACAAGGCAAGCCGAGTCTTCGCCAAGCCTGTGGTGGGAAAGGGCACTTGGCCGTGTCCACTACTTATGTATTGTTGCAGCGCGCAAGAAAGTAAAATGGACTATAAGCGACGCTTCTTGCTTGGCGGGTCCAAGCAGAAAGCGCAGCAGCAGCACCAGCAATACCCGCTGCCCGAGCTGAGCCAAGCCCTTAGTGCTCCGCTTGGAACCTCCTGCTCCACCCCAACCCCGCTAGCACCGGTAGGCTCCACTCTTTCTGCTTGCCATGAAGTTTCAGGCACGAGCAACACCACAACCGCAATTGCTGACATCCAACAAGGGATCTCTAAGTACCTGGACGCCCTGAACGTCTTCTGTCGTGCCAGCGCCTTCTTGACGGACCTCTTCGGGAGCGTGTTTCGTAACTCGCGCTACTCCAAAGCTGCCATGCAGCTCAAGGATGTGCAGGAGCATGTGATGGAGGCGGCCGGCCGCCTCACGGCCGCCATCAAGCCCGAGATCGCCAAGATGCTGATGGAGCTCAGTGCCGGTGCTGCCAACTTCAAAGACCAGAATGACTTCAGCCTTCAAGACGTGGAGGTACAATGAGGGAACTTTATTGCTTGGGTGTTGATTAAATTATAATCAGACTGCATGCCGATGTTTGTAACGTGTTCGGTCACTCTAAAACCAGTTTACATCGGGTTGCATTATCTGTTACAGGTCCACATTTAAACACTTAATGTAAAATTCCCTCGTCATTAAGTTACTGTCCAGGATGCGTCGCTGGCAGAAAAGATGAATCATCTTTGACGTGTTGATTTGGCCACTTCTTGAAAGTATAGCTTACTACTTAGATTATTTGCTGAGCAATCATGCTGACACTAGTGATCAGGGAGGTTCTGCTTGACGTTTTGTAAGTTATTTCCATTTATGTGTAATAATGTCAAACTTCATGTTCATGTGAAACGTGTGGGAGAGCTGTTCCCTTTTATTACCATGCCGAAGAACGGCGTCTCTTCAAAATCGCAATCTAGATATTTAAATAATAAGTATCGCAAAAATCTGTCGTGTGTTCTAGTACATTGTTATTGGTATCATGTGACATTTTAATTGAGCTCTGTTGTAAATTCTTTAGCTGCCCCCCTCCTCCCACCAGCTCCCATGTTTTATTTAGGTTATTGATAAAAAAAATAAGGTGTACGTTAACTGACCTAAAGCAGATTTAAAAGGATTGAAGAAGTACTTTAAGGCTTATTACTTTACAGCACAGACTCACTCTTATGTTCTGTATTTACTGTCCACTCTCTCATCGATTCTTAATCGTCACAACATTAAAAAAAAAATTAAAAAAAACCTAAGAAAGAAATTAGCGGTTAGTTGAGAAGACTTGCTTAAAATCTGTTGTTATTAGGCCGGAAATTATGTGGTGCAACTTCTACCTGAAACACAGTGGGTTTGATCTGTAGCAGAGGTGCAAGAAATGCCAGCTACGTGTGAAGAAATAAAATCCGTAAAAAATTCGACTCGGGGCAGCTGTAATTACACGCAACACCACTAAGTTACAACGCATCATTTTTACCTTGTTTACTGCCAACATGGGGAAATCAGTGTGAACCGAAGAGCAGTGTAAACTGGGTCAGAGTTGATTTTGCATGAACGCAGCACCAAGGTGCAAAGCAGATTTGTCTCTCGTCGTGGTCTGTAAGCACCCTAAGAGTGTTCGCTACTGAAAAGTTTTCAGAGCAGAAAGTTTTTGCTGGCACAGAGGAAGCGTGGAAAAAATATCGCTCAGTTTGTCCTTCTTTTGGATGTTCAGACTTTTCTACAGACACGGACAGACTTTCCTATGAAATTCTATGATCAAATATGACCCTTGGCAGATTTAGGTTTTAAATCATTTTCAGCATGTAGAAAGAAAAAGGAAGGAAAAAAAGGAAAAGAAACTTGTGCAAGACTCAAGAATTAGTGGAGAAGTAGATTTCCGAGTCAAAGCCAAGCTCTGTTTCTTTTAACTTCATTCGGTTAAGTTCAAAACACAGGTTTCGTCTGATTTATTGGAAATTCAGTTAAGCTCCTTACAAAAGAATTCTTGTTCAAAATAAGTCATTGGCGCAGGTTATTTTTCCTCTTTAGGACGGCGTTAAACTCTCCTCGGTCTTGCCGCTTGTTCCTGAGGTTAAGCCGCGTTCGTGTTTTCCCAAAGCCGAATAGACGGAGTTTAGCTCGTTGGCTTGAACGAGTTTAAATACGGTCTTTTATGATGGAAGGAGGACCGTGCCCTGGTTGGATTCGGATGTGGTCGGTGCCCAGAGCAGGAAGGCCGCACACCACAATCCGTAAAGCAGGTCATCTTGTGGTGAGGAGTGAAAGCGAGACCTCAGTTAGGGCCGCGTTAGTGCTGCTTACCTTCCTGCTAAATTTGAAATGGAGATTTCTCACTGGAAACTAAGACAGTTATATTTGTTTGTTTGTTTTGCTGTCGATGTTAAAGTTACTTTATAACTGTAGCATGTTGCTTAGTTATTATAGCATCAGATAAACCTCTGAGTGTGTGCTAATTATTCTTATACCATCAGGTTAATAGAGACAGTTCAAGGGTTAATCTGAAGTCAGAAGAAGTGTCGTCTTTTTTTTTGTTGGTATTCACCGTTTCAGACAATCGCTCTGTCTGTAACATGAGCAGTGGTTACATTAATGTGCTCGTTCTGATATGTTATTGTCTCTATAGCAACAGCTCACACACAGGAATTTGTACTGCAGACACTCGCCATAATCTAAGACTAATAAAAACAAACAGGTCTTTATAATGATTCGTTTAACCAAGTAAAAGCATGTAAGAGTCGTGACATGGTGACATTTTCTTATCACAGTCTTGATGCTTTGTGAAGTTCCACAGCTCAGGAAAGTCTTCAGGACGAGAGGAGTTACACTCTCTCCAAGTCCCTTTTACAAGAAATGCGAGAGAGAGAGATTGGGATAGAGGGTGAGGGGGAAAGAGAGAGTGAGAGAGGGTGAGGGGTGGAGAGAGACTGTGAGTGAGTGTGAGGGGAGAGAGAGCGGGGGAGAGTGAGGATGAGGGGGGTGAGGGAGAGAGAGAGGATGAGGGAAAGAAAGAGAGAGAGGATGAGGGGGAGAGAGAGAGGGTGAGGATGGAGAGAGAGACTGTGAGTGAGTGTGAGGGGAGAGAGAGCGGGGAGAGTGAGGATGAGGGGGGTGAGGGAGAGTGAGGGAGAGGATGAGGGAAAGGAAGAGTGAGGCAGAGAGGATGAGAGAGCGAGAGAGAGTGAGAAGGAGAGAGAGAGTGATGGGGGAAAGAGAATGAGGGAAGGGGATTGGGTGAGCGAGCGAGAGAGAGCGAGGGTTCAAAATTTAAATTCACATTTTTTGTCACATGCAAGTATGACATGCAGCGAAAGGCTTCGCATGTCCCAGGTTATTATGAGCCTGGGGTCAGAGCACAGGGTCAGCCATAGACATGGAATCCTACATCATTTCTGATCGTTCAGGAACGTTCACTATTTAATAGAATTTACTAAGCAAACATGGTACAAATGTTAATTTCGGAGAAGTCAAACGAGGCTATTCCTCTCTGAATAATCTTTTAAATAAACTGACGGCTCACACTTTCTCTCTTAAAATTATTTTTATTCATGTTTATTTATGTTTATTTCTGCTTCGTGTGACTCAGCCACCAAATATGCATGAAAATGCTGTGGTTTAATAGCCTGCTGTCTGCTGTGCTCAGGAGCTAACCACAGGAAACAGAATTCCTGACAGGCAGAAGACACACACACACCTTCACACACACACTGGACGAGGA
The DNA here is from genome assembly GCF_022655615.1 of Tachysurus fulvidraco. NCBI lineage: Eukaryota > Metazoa > Chordata > Actinopteri > Siluriformes > Bagridae > Tachysurus > Tachysurus fulvidraco. The sequence continues at coordinate 23,846,333 of NC_062530.1, read as the reverse complement.
CGGTGTGGAATTTCTGAGTGTCTTGTTTTTGTTGTTTTTGTTCAAGGGAAGCCTGCGCTGTGTGGGGTTGGAGGTGTTGGGTTGCACTAAAGCTGCCGTGCTCTTGGCAGGGTCTGAAGTCGGGTTTTCCCCACCTCCCCCGGGATACTCGATAGTACTTTTGTCTAAATTAAACACTTCTATTATCTGCAGGGAAGAAGAACTAGGAAGTATATAACACCATCTTGCCTGAGTATAAGGTGTCTTCTCCTAGCTGGGATTTTCCATGCAGAAAACACTTTCCCATCTTGATCAGCACTGTGCAAAAAAAATCTCAAATTGGAATATTTTGACAGATTTTTACAAGTAGAGCAGATCTGCAAGCTGTTTAGTCAAGTCAAGAAGCTTTTATTGTCATTTCAACCACATATAGCTGTTGCAGTCGCGAAACGAGACAACGTTTCTCCAGGATCAGGGTGCTACATAAAACAAAGACAGGGCTAAGGACTTAGTAAGTAGTCATAAGCTCTATTCGGATGGGATTAGTTTTACGTGGGGACGTGGAGTAATGCAATTTTACCTCAGGACGTATGTAATATTAATTGGCCAATTCGCACGGGACAAGACATCTCAGTAAAACTAGCAGAAGTGGGAGGGGTAACTTGCTTTAAGCACCACAGTAACCTCCTTGTCGTCATGTGCGTATGACGTTGCTTCCTGTTTCAAGCGCCTCCATGCTTGCAAAACGTGCCAAAAACTACTTTTAAACAGGAAATGACGGAATTTTACCGTACATATTTACAGCGGGTCTATTCGGACGGGATTAGTATTACCTGAGGTAATTTTTCTGGACCTTTTTACAGAAGGTAAAAGTCGCCATAATCTTTACTGACATTGTCCGTAATGATTACCGAGAAGCTCTGGTAATAATTACTTTACCCCCACGTCCCCACGTAAAACTAATCCCGTCCGAATAGTTCTTTAGCCACATAAAGTGCAACTGTGCAACCTGGTGCAAACAGTGCAGGACAAGACAGACAAGACAGTGCAGGACAAAAGACAGTGTAGACAAAACGTTACAAGACAATACAAAAAGTACAAAAAATGCTATACACAAAAGAAAATAAACAGTAACAGAACCAGCACCGACCGACCAGTGTAAATGCTGTATGTGCATACTGAATGTTCAAACAATATTTCATGCAGTAACGTTAGAATGAACACTGTTTCTTAGCAGCAGGTCCTTGGGATAATATATAGTTGTGCAAAAAACAGCAAATGACTGGAATATTGTATAGTATGTGCAAAATGGCTGAGATGTTGTACAATATGTGCAAAAACGGCTGAAATGTTGGACAGTTTGTGCAAAACAGCATGTAAACAGTTTGAAGGATTGTAAGCAGCATGTAAACAGTTTGATGTGTCAGTGTGTGTGTTTTGTGTGGGTCTGTGCAGTCCATACAGATGATGTGTGTGTATGTTGTGCTCAGTACAGTACAGTTCAGTTATTGAGAAGTCTGATGGCTTGTAGGAAGAAACTATTAAACAGTCTGGTCGTGAGGGCCCGAACGCTTCTGTACCTTTTTCCAGACGGCAGGAGGGTGAAGAGTGTGTGTGAGGGGTGTGTGGGGTCATCGACAATGTTGTTGGCTTTGCGGATGCAGCGTGTGGTGTAAGTGTCCATGATAGAGGGAAGAGTTACTTCTGATAAGCCACAGATTTACTTCTGATGTGTGTAGTACAAGAGGCAGTCGGTTTCAGAAAGGATATCAAGCTCTGCAGCATGGAGGTGTGTCTCATTATGATGCACATTCAGTTTAAACATAGTGACACCCCAAACGAAAAGTTTTGGTTTGCTGAAGTAAAAAAAAAAGGTAATTTATTTTAAAAGAAAAACTTCATTTGTAAAGTTTGTTGTGACAAATGTTGATGTTGGCTTGTCGGAGCAAGTATTCCCAAAGGCCGGTATGCTGAGGTGCCAATACTTTTGGAGGCGAGTGGATATGAGCATGTGACATCACCCGAATATCCGTGACGCAATTCCGTGCTCTGGACAAAATATTATAGCTTTATAGCTATATAGCTATCAGTTTCAGTGAAGGAGGCATGGCTTATAGAGGTCAGTTTCAGTGAGGAGGGGTGGCTTATAGTTGTCAGTTTCAGTGAGGTGTGGCTTATAGCTGTCAGTTTCGTGAGGAGGTGTGGCATATAGCTATCAGTTTCAGTGAGGAGGCGTGGTTTATTCTGTTAGGTTTTGGTGGATGACGTGTGGCCTTCGTTTCCACACCATTGATCCTTCATTGAAGGCAGTGTGACATTTTCCTGCCTCTACAGTTTAACAGTGTACCTTTTTTTTTATTTACTAATCAGTTAAAGGCCAAGTGTTTCAAAGATTTTAATACACATCATGTTAGCGATCCTCATCCAGTGATGCAGTGAAGGTTTTGTTTGTGCTCCCTACTGGCAGCTCATTATTGACCTTTCCTCTGAAATCTGATAGATTTTCCAGGCTCTTAATATATAAGACTAAACTAAACTAAGCCGGTCTGGGTCCATTATTCGAGCTCCGTTCTTGGGGTCATGCTCTGTGTGCTACCGAAACTAGCACAGCTGTGTTTTTCCTGTCGGCTGCTACGAGGGGGAGGGGGCAAATATTTCTGCTTTTTACAACTCAGCCTGCAGGTATTTTCAGCATGCACCTGTGGAAAATAAAAAAAAAACACCCGGGCCTCGTTTGGCGAAGAGGGGATGCGGCGTCATGTTGTTTTGTGTCTTCTCTTCCACGCTGCTTAGTGGAAAGTAAAATGTCAGTGTGTTTTTGTCTCGCTCTTTATTTATACTTGTGAATCACTCAGCACAAACTTCTCTGTTTGTAGTGTGTGTTGCAGGGCGGTGGAACACTAGAGTCAATTATAAAGGAAATCTGAGATGTTTGTGAGCAAAGTGATGCATCACATGATCCGCTAACACATGGAGCTGCTGGCCGAATCGAGGCTTATCTCAAATTCTGTGTTCAGTCGTAGTGTTTTACACTCTGGCCTTGGCCTTCTCGGTAGGACGGATGGAAGGGAAGCTGAGATTCCCTATTAAGGCAGAAGATCTTAAGTGCCTGAGGTCTGCATGAGAAGTGTAACAGAGTGCTGTTAACATTCAGGAGCAACAGTTCTCAGGATATACGGTACTTTGCTGCAACGTTTTACCCCGACGATGTCTGAGTTGTACAGATATAGCAGTTAGTGCTCTCCTCTAAGTACATGCATCTGTTCTGGGAGGTTTAAAAAACAGCTTTGAAAGATTTTATTATTCTTTAGTACTTCCACCATTCCTAAGGGGTTGGATTTGGGTTAAAGGGGGTAGCCTGGATACCTAGGACAAGCTAATAACAATGCTAATATCCTCGAGTCGTTAGCTAAAAAAGAAACACTACTCCTTGGTGATTGAGCGAAAGCACACATTACAAGTGTGTATTAAGCCTCTGTGATATAATGCAGATATCATGTCATATTTTCAGCTCAGGAAATGTGGAAGTGGCAACTTTTCATGATGAAGGACCTGCATTCTAGCATTTGAAAGTCAGCGTTAGGAAGTAAGAAGCAGCCTAATAGTTTATTATCAATTTTTTTTCTCCAGAGCAAATGTTCAAATGTCTTCCTGAGATCCTGAATAGGTTTTTGCAGTGACAAACATCTAAATTTAGCTCTACTGAACATCGACGTCACGGTTACGGAGACCCCGGAACACACACAAACCCATTCATCATTTTGATCCCAAATATCCGTTGTTTTAATTCAGCTTGTACGTGCGAGTGTAATTTCTTTATTTCAAGTATCCATTCATATAAAATGCAAAAATGTCAATACATGAGTCTAAGTTTACAGTAATACCGTAGCAGCAGCGGTTACATCATGTTTTTTCTTAAACCTTTGTGTGTATTTCCGTTGTGACGGACAGCGCGGTCATACGTTAGGTCATGGTGGTGGGTCCAGGGTTTGATCTTGAGCAGTTCCTTCCTTTCTGTTTCTTCTCTCATACCAAAAATATGCCTTATAGCTTGTTTTTGGCTGCGTGTGTGAGAGAGATGCTCTTTGGCACACTGTCCTGCTTGTTTTCAGGATGTGTTGGATCCACCATGACTCTGAATCGAGGACAATTACTGAATAATTCAATTTGTCTCGCGCTTCTGTATGCTGGTGTGTTACTGAGTCGAGGTGCGAACAATCTGAATGAGCAGGCATTCATCTCTCAGCCTGAATAAATAAAAAAAAAATCCCCTCGTCATATGATATCTGTCTAAATAATAAGGACACGGGTAATTCCTAGCCAGATTTCTTCCTCCTTATTATCAAAGACCTTTTTTATGTGGTTGCGGTTTTTTATTTTTCACTAAAGCTATCAGATGTCGAGAAATTCCGAACACTCCGACTTAAAGAGCCGATCGTGATGTTAGTTTGGCTGATTTTAATATAACAGGTAATGGGGCACAGGCTCGAGTGTGTGTCTGTGAAAACGAGCCAGAATCCTTCATAATGGAGGACAAATGAATTGTGGCAAGAGTACGATTACCTGTAACAGAAAATATAACAGCTCACAGAGCAGTTATTAGTGGTCTCTTGGACTGAAATCTCATCCAATACACTTTCTGTACTTTTAGATATATTATATTTCATTTAGTGGTTTTATTTATCGTATTTTTATCCTATGTGATCTAATGTGCACTAATGCAGCATATTTTAATCGATGCAAACTTTATTTGTGGCTTAATTGACCAAGTCGAACACCTCAGTACATATTCCTTTCAGCCACTATAAAGCCGCTATAAACATCACGTCTGTAAATATCACTATGTAGTTTAAGTACTCCAACCTTTCCTTATATTTTTTGCTTTATCGATGCGCTCAAGGTACCCGATCCAGGTGATGAGCTCTTCTTTACACTCGATCAATAGCTGCAGTGATTTGGGAGTCGGAATTGTCGTGATGTGAAGAAAGCAGAGCTCTCGAAGCATGATTGTACACATACACAGTTATGTTTATACTCGATCTTGTCTTGTAGAGAATCGTTAGATGCTAAACACTGTTGTTCATTTTCAGCACGCAATACAAGCTTTGTAAATGTTCATTTTCAAAGGAGGTTTTATTTCGTTCAGAATCCGATCCATGAATGGAGCTAAGCAGATTCAGTGACGCTCTTAAACACGAAGCTACAATTGCTTCATCTGGTTCTTTTGTTGTTTTTCTTTCTTCTCTCAGGTACTGGGCCGCTGCTTTCTGACTGTGATGCAAGTTCATTTCCAGTTCCTGTCTCAGGCTCTGCAGAAAGTTCAGCCGGTGGCACAGTCGTGCCTGGCCGAGGCGCTGGCACAGGTGCAGGAGCGCTGCACAGGGGCTCGCAGTCAGCCTGGAGCTCTCAGCGAGCTGGACGAGGCGGCACGGTCGTGGAAAGGTGCAGCAGAGGTACGCAGTGCATACACACTGTCAGTTACTGCCAAGACACGTACAGATGCAGGCAGCGCGACGCTGCTGAAATCATCTTGCGTAAGAACTCCTCGATTCTCATCTGAAAACGTTTAACGAATAATCGCTGGCAGCTGACCTGAAAAGTTGGCTTTCATCAGAATGAACATTTGTTACTGATCATTTCAGAAAGACCACAAGTTTTAAGAGTCAGGATTGTTGTGGACTTATCCGTAGTCTTGAATAGAGTTAAGACAGTTTTTTGTTTTGTTTAGTTTTCAGTGCAGGGATTAGTTTTACTTTTGACCTCAGGACATTTTACAGAACTGGCAGAACTCACTAGACCTAGCTGGACGCCATCATGATTGATTAAATGCATCATTGATTCAGAATATTTTCATCCGTAGTCCAAAACCTTATTCAGTAGTCCATGAAGATAGCAACACTGGGCATGTGGTCTGGTTGGGAGGGATGTTATTCTCTCACCCTCAGTCACAGTGTCCTTAGCCAATCAGGTGCATCCTCAAGCTCGTGTGTGACGAGGATGTCAGATTGCACTTTTCTCTGTCTCTTTAGCTGCACTGTGCTGTAACATGAGCAGTGCTTGTCTCACCCTCCCTGGTTCCAGGCAGTCATCTGATAGTGGGTGGGGACTGGGGAAAAAATGGGAGTCTATGAGGGAAAAACAACCTGGAATTTGCCTTATAGGATCCATTTGTTTGTCTGATCAGAGGCGCTTTGCTAGAGCTACATTTCATTTCAGTCCTTGCTAAAGGCCAACTGACATTCCACATAGTCCAGAGGGTTGTGTCTGAATTTCCAGCAAATGCCACAATGTAAATTCTTCCCATTTATTTCCAGCAGTACAAATTACGAATGCTAGATCAGCTCACCGTCGCTCACGTAAGCAGTATAATACAGAGCAAACAGAAAAAAAACAGCTGTTTCTAATGAAACCCTTACGCTCGGACGAGCCATCTTTGTGTCACAGAAAAAGGAGGTTTTTGCTGATTAAAAGAGCTTCATGGAGCTCTTTTGCCCTTTCAGAGAACTGGTGAAGTGTGACCCGTAGCTGACATGACTTTAAGGTCATCTGTTTCTCTGTATTGAATTAGAAATGTCATTGGGTGTTATTGGATTTGGAGCTGGTAGTCAAGGCACACAGCGCACTCCCTGGACACTAAGATTAACCGTACTACAGACGATAATGTCGATTAATAATTGTTTTAGGTCTATAGGTCCGTCCTTGTCTGGAGTGTGATGTCGTGATTGTTTTTTAAGTGATTTTGAGTAGTATTTAAAGCAGTTAACTATGAATTTGCTGAGTAATGAACTGCAAATTGGGATCTTGGCAAGTAATGAAAGTCAAGGTGGCATAGCTAAATGAAATGATGCTAATTTGCCCACATTTGGCCCCACTGATATTCTATTTCACTGTGTGTGTGTTTGTTTTGTTTGTTCTTCAGGCAACGGCGCGTCTTCGAGAGCGAGGCCGTGACGGCTGTCTGGCTGGTTTTCAGGTGCAGCAGCTCTTCTGCTCCCACAGCCCTTCTCTCCCTGACCAGCAGCTCAAAGAGCTCAACCTGAAGATAAACAGCGCTCTGCAGGTCCGACCTCCAGCAACAGCTCGTTTGTTTGGTTTTTAAGAATTAAATGCTGACACACAGTTACCCTTTAGACACAGTTATAGCAAGCGATGCACCTTGGCTATGTTATGGACAAACCTGCTTTCAGACACTTTCTCTGAGGTCAAGGTCACTGAGCACCAGGTAAAAGAGCAAAACTCTCAGAACCTTTTGTGTAGGTTCACTGTTGGAGATAGCATCATACATCACTAACGCCGATCGATTTGGGTGAATTTGCCCACAATACAAATAAAAAACAGCTTAGAGAACACAACTGTCACACTTTCAGAATATGCTTTATCCTGAATAGTGATTTCTGTCTGTTGGATTCTATAATCTTTTATTCTGAAACGATTAAAAAACATGATGGTTTTAGCACGTTAGCTAAAACACGAAGCGATAAAAATCACACACAGGTTGAACAGACAACTGGGTAAAGGTGCAAATTCCACAATAAAAATTATTCAGATTTTTGTCATTTACTGGTTTCCAGTCATATTAAAGGACATAGGCTTTCTAATCAGACAAGGCAGTTATAGCGCAATCTCATACTCTTATTCTTTCTTTGTTCTGATTGGCTGATGACTTCTGCCCATCACTTTGTAAGCATCCGATGATCCGTATGTACAAATACTTACAAAATCGACACGGCACTGATTTTGCTTTACTGCTAAATGGATGTCAAGGTGACTCGAAACAGCACAGAAACATCAGAGGCTTTTGCGTGGGTTTTTTCTTTTTATTTCTTCACGAAAAAATACTCACAGATGCTTTAAATTGTGTCTGTATACAGGCATACAGATCTGCGCTGGACTCTCTGGGTCACTGTGAGTACGCTCTAAAAGGAGGCTTTCACCTGAAACCCAAAGCTATAGAAGCTGCCTTACAGGTATGAACTATTGAGTTAATGTGTGTTTAACTGCATGTGTGAGGGTGTTAATACTTTCTTTAACTGTTTAGATTTATATATGAGAGAAAATGTGTGTGTGTGTGTGTGTGTGTGTGTGTGTGTGTGTGTGTGTGTGTGTGTGTGTGTGTGTAGGGTTGCTGTAGTGAGGCTGAGGCTCTGCAGGCAGGCAGAATGCAGACCACATCTCAGCCACTCCAGTGCGAATTACCCACAATCCCCCTGCAAATCGGCTCACACTTCCTCAAAGGAGTCTCCTTCAACGAGTCGGCCGCCGACAACCTCAAACTCAAAACGGTACACACACTTCACCGCATGTTCTCTTCTCGATTCTCAAGTCCTGAACTCACTCTGCATATAGAGAATATAATAGATCTGGTACTCACCCTCTAACGATCTCTTATCGTCGGATCCAAGCGCCAGTGTTGTATAAAGTACTAGAAAGCATTACTTGAGTAAAAGTACAAGTATCGCACTAGAAAAAGACTTTGGTAGAAGTGAAAGTTACCTTTTAGAATATTACTCAAGTAAAAGTCTTAAAGTATCTGATATATACTGTACTTAAGTATCAAAAGTCATTTTCTGATATTTAATGTACTTAAGTATTTGAAGTAAAAGTAAAATTTCAGTGATTTTCAGTAGGCATAAGAGCAGGGGCATCTTTAGGGGTTTTAGCCCTCAGTGAGAATTTAAAACAAGAAGAGTTTTATATGATATATTATATGACTACATAGTAAGCCAAAAGTTATGGTGTTATTAAATGGCAAAAGTGGACACCAAAATTTTATGCATGATGTAATGATGCCAGTCTTGAATTAAATCATGTGTGCATTCTCTACAAACTGTGTGTCCAATGAATCCAAATCAATGTGTTATTTTTATTTAGTATTAAATGGATTGTTTGCATTAATATTTTGTTTGTGCTACAACTCTTGTAATAAGAATAGTGACATTTCACTGCTTTTGGTTGCCGTCTTTGTGGCTCTGACTGCGCGTGCACGGTGGGCGTACCTGTGCTTCTCCGTACAGCGTGCAGAGCGCGTAATGCAATCTAGGAGCAGTGATTCGCCAAACCTCCCTTACTGCAGTCGCACACATTTCTGCTGATTTTTATTTTGTAGTAACGAAGATGCTTAGTGTGAATATAACGGAGTAAAAGTTTACATTTTATCTAGTAAATGTAGTGGAGTAAAAGTGAAATTTGACATAAATTTAAATAGTGAAGTAAAGTACAGATACGTGACATTTCTACTTAAGTACAGTAACAAAGTATTTGTACTCCGTTACATTACAACACTGCCATGCGCTTTAAATCAGAAAAAGAAGACGGAAACCCGAGCAGCCACACTGCGATCCCGTCCTGTCCCGGATTCGACTCTAACAAATTCCTACGAGTCTTTTCCTGCTTGCAGACGTCCCCTGGATAAATCACCCCCCCCCCCCCCAAAAAAAAGAGTTTTTCCATTCGTTCTTTCGCAGATTCTTTCAAAGTGAAGTTTTAGCTAACCAGTTAATTATTAGTTTTTTGTTTTTTTTTAGCCAAAACATGTTTGAGAATTCAGAATTTTGCTTTTATCTTGCACTGTAGTTAACAAGTATGGGAAACTACTTGTATTATAATCTTGCATGTTTAAATCAAAAACTGTTTCAAGGAAACATCCCGGTTAAAAAACTTTTTTTTTTTTTTTTTTGTATTAAATTAATTACTTTTCAGAAATCGCATTCAACGAGAGCTTCTTAGTTTTTGCAAATGTATTCACAGTGAAACGTGCTGATTCTTGAATCTCGGGTTAATTGTTTTTAATCATAATCTGATAGATTGCTGTGATTTTACATGCGGTTTATACTCTCGAGTGTAAATCGTCTATGCCTGTCTGTTACACACGGAAATTTAATGAAAAGCTCGTCACGAATAAAACTAGACACCTGTCAGTTAAGAAAAACGTAAAGCCACTTTTTACTATACAAGAGGAAAGTTTGTGTGTGTGTGTGTGTGTGTGTGTGTGTGTGTGTGTGTGTGTGTGTGTGTGTGTGTGTGTGTGTGTGTGTTTAGAGCTGATACACTGCAGTGTATCGAGGCAAAAAAAAACAAAACTTTTTTTCTTTTTTAATCATCAATATTTTTTTTTTTGTGGTTTGTATTTTCCACTTTTTATTAACCTAAACACTGAAAAAACTGTCTTTTGAGGAAATGCTAAAACATTGTGATGCTAAACATGAGGATCTTCTTCCTAACTTGCAGAAATTTTACCAGTGCCTTTGATTCTCTTAGACCAGGGGTTGCAACCCGCGGCTCCGGAACCGCAAGTGGCTCTTTCATCCCTCTGCTGCGGCTTCCTGTAGATTTGGAAAATAAATATTTAATTTAAATTTTTTATTTGTGTTAGTTATTTTTTTAAAAATGCAATTCTAAATTATAAGATCATGATGCTCTTGTAACATTAAAATAAACCGTGCTTATTTATTTATTTATTTAATCTATTTATTTATTCAAAATATGCGTCATAACCGCCGACTTGCGAAATCTGACACACAGAAGCAGGCGCATTTTTGGTTTGCTGCAGCCGGCAAGTTTAATTTTTTGTCATGCATGGCTGTCAAGTGCCACACATTGAGAGTGACAGTCACGCATTTCGGTCTTTTCTCCCGCTCTCCCGCCGCACATCGTATTCTCATGCAGAAAAACGATCATATATTTAATAAGCCGCAGCGCCCAAAATGTATCAGTCCGCACCGCTGTCTCTGTGGAACTGGGCAGGAATCAAGCGCATCTCATCTCTTAGTCGAGCCTGACACTTATCAGCCAATCAAAAACGACGCTACACAATAGCCAATCAGAAAATAGCATTATCTGGGAAAGATTTAACCCAACATCCAATGATAAAAAGGGAGGGGTGGAGATGTCATGCTTGCCTGTCTTCAAAACTTGAGAGCCCTGGTCATGAATACGAAGGACTCAATTATATATTAAACATTTTATTTGAAAGTAACCTTCAACCCAGCATCTTTTTACTTCAGGTTAGTTCAAACTGTTCAAAATATTTTTGTTTGCTTGCAGAAATAAAATTGCGTTTACTCGGTAGCAGTTAATTGATTTCATAAATGCAACACACTACAGTTTTTTCTATACTTTCCATAAAGGTAAAAAACGATATATGCAGCGTTCTCTTCATTTTAGATGTCAAAAGAATTTTGTGGCTCCCTGTGGTATATTTTCTGTGGTAAACTGGTCCAAATGGCTCTTTTGAGTGTTTAAGGTTGCCGACCCCTGTCTTAGACGTATCATAAGAGTGTATAAAGTTCCTTGACAGTTTAAGTTACCTGACTTTTTTTTCTTCTTTCTAGCACACCATGTTACAGCTCTTTAAGGAGGCTTCGGGGCAGAACGGCGTGTCTCCTCGTGATGACTCGCCTGTGACTGAGGTGTTGAACCTGGTGTGTCCCTCCACATGGAGGGGGGCCTGCAAAACCGCCGTACAGCTGCTGTTCGGACAGGCTGGACTGGTGAGAGGAGAGCGCGAACACTTGTATCACACTTATTTATACTGATGAAGTCCAAACGTTCAGCTGAGTAGATGAAGGTTAACTGGTTCTTTGGCAGTCCACTGAGTCCTTACGCCCCGTATATATTATATATATTCTGAGATGCGTAGTGGTCAAGGTGTTGGGCCATCGATAAGAAGGTCGTGAGTTTGAATCCGCCAAGCGCCCACTGATGAGCCTCAGTGCAAGGCTCATAACCCTTAATTGCTCAGTTGTATAAAAATGATATAAAATGTAAGTCGATAAGGCCCTCTGCCAAATGCTGTAAATGTAAATCGTTCTGTGTAAATGTACACCCACAAATCCATTTGTCTCCACTGTATCATCTGCAGCTATGGAAATGGACGAATAAGATATAGTTTATACATAAAAAAACATTTTTTCCTGTCAAAAATCCAGTGGTGTTGAGAATAACAACAGGGAAACCAACGGACTGTAAAGTTCTGTGTAAAATAAGCACAGGAGCTCGGAGTGTATAGATTTATTATATTTGGGTTTGAGCACTGATCTAAATATTTACAGCTCCAGAGATTGCAGATAGTGTTCACTGAGAACACGACTGACTGATAACACACACACACACACACACACACACACACACACACACACACACACACACACACAGATACTCACACACACACAGATACATACACACACAGAGATACATACATATACACACACACACACACACACACACACACACAGATGCATACACACACACACACAGATACATACACACACACAGAGATACATACATACACACACATACACAAATACACACGCACACAGATAAACACACACACTCAGATACATATATACACACACAGAGATGCATACATACATACACAAATACACACACACGCGCACACAAACACACACTGCTCTTTTTATTGCAAGTGTTTCTGTTACTACTATATTTGCATCCATTGTGTGCGTCTGTGACCCTTCTTCATATTAATAATAGCTCCATAGTGTAGAAAGTATATTTGCAGTTTTTTGAGGCCTCTTGAATATAAAAAGTTTATTTAAGAAATCACTCAAATTACCTTTCTAAAAGCTCTAATCAGATTTCCTGCTCTCTCTCTGTGTGTGTGTGTGTGTGTGTGTGTGTGTGTGTGTGTGTGTGTGTGTGTGTGTGTGTGTGTGTGTGTGTGTGTGTGTGTGTGAGAGAGAGCACCTCAGGGAGTCAGGGTCATTTGGGTTGTGAGGATACACCTGCTCTATAAATAACAATAGAGCACTTCCTGTCCGACAGGAAACGCAGCTCCCTCCCGCAGCACTCTGTCTCTTTCAAAGAACTCCCTACATGCGTCAGAGAACGTTCTCACAGAGAGAAAGCCAGTGCTTTGACTAATGTACCTCAGTGAAACCCAGCCTCGTGTATTGGCTTTTTCTTATTCATAGAAACATTTTTGGTTTTGATCGACTGTTATTGTCGTTGTGGCACTCGAGTTTCTACGTCTGATTTCATCGAAGGGAAAATGATCAGCCTTTTGTCGGATCGCAGTTTATACAAACCCTCACAGTAAAAACGGCACTGTCGATCGGATATGATGTACTGCATGATTAAAGACTTGTCAGCATTCGATACTTCCGAGTATTGATCTGCCTAAATGCTCTTAGTAAAGTGCTTAGCTGCATATCGTGGCCTTCTGTGGAGTGCAGCAAAGCAGGATTTATACAGTCCAGCGTTAGGGATGTCACATTTAATCCAAATATTGACTTGCCATGTTTTTGCACAAGCTTTGCTTCAGTGAAACAGTTTGCATAAGAGCTCATGTGATCTTGCAGGTAAGGAGCCACGTGGAAAAATAAGATTTGATTATAAATGTAGAGTTTGAGGTGTGTTTCAGTTCTGCACTGTGGAGGCATTTCTGCATTACGAACGCGATGTCTGAAAGTGTCCCCTTTGTTTGGTGGACCTCTGTGCTTATGTATACGTAAGAACCGAAACGGGAATTAAAGGGGAATAAAAGATGAGTAATTAGCCAGCCTCAGCATTACTGAGTTTAATAACATGCCTCTGTGATTGTAGAGGACAATTAAAAAGGATTTGTTTTTCTAGCAGGCGCAGACAACTCGGTCAGGTCGACATTTGTGTGGAATTGCCCTCAAGTGTTTGCCCTGTTCATGCCCCGGTTTTAACTGCTAGCCTAGATAAGTTATTGCCCTTTTAAGAGAACATCAGAGAGCCAAAGAACATACCTAATGCTCAACACGTAAATAGAAGAAAATAGAAGAAATAAAATAACACACACAGACACACACGCACCACACACATAGATACAGACACACACACGCACACAGACAGACACACACGCACACAGACACACGCACACAGACACACGCACCACATCACACGCACACAGACACACACGCACCACACACATAGATACAGACACACACGCACACAGACAGACACACACGCACACAGACAGACACACACGCACACAGGCAGACACACACGCACACAGGCAGACACACACGCACACAGGCAGACACACACGCACACAGGCAGACACACACGCACACAGGCAGACACACACGCACACAGACAGACACACACACACGCACACACAGACACACACACACAATAAACAATAATAAATCTATGACGTGTTTTACATTTTTTTCCTCCTTGTGTTGTGTGTGCAGGTGGTAGTAGATACGGCTCAGATTGAGAATAAAGAGGCTTACGCTCCACATATTACCTTAGAAGGCTCCAGGGTTGTAGTGCAGGTTCCTTCCACATGGTAAGTACAAATGTTTATAATTATGAAAAATGTCTGTTTGGACATCCTTCAAAACTCAGCGCAAATATTTTTCTTTATCTGAAACAGGCTTTTTTTCCCCTCTGATCGTTATTCGGCTATAAAAATATAGCTTTTAAGAGCGAACATGCTTTTGTTTATACTGCACCATGTTGGATGTCTTTTTTTTTTTTTGTAAATTTTTTATTTATTTATTTTTTCTTTGTGTCAGATTTTTTTAGCATGTTTTCAGGGGTTAATGGGTGAAACAAACCTTACACCTTAAACGCATGTTAGGTCAGTTCGAACATAACGTGACATGTCTTCAGACCCCTTAGCCACGCCCACTCAGTGATCTGTCACCGGGGCAGACTGGTTTGACCGAGCAGGAATATCCAGCTGGGCACGAACACACACGGGTGACCTCATCAGAGTAGGACAATACTCACGTGAACAGCTGAACACACTTGTGTTGTGTTAGACTGGAATTGTTTAATACGTGATGGAAAAACTGCAAGGAGCACGGGAAGGGGAAAAAATAACAAGAGTAAATGAGTTTAAGGTTCATTTGAAAATGTACGTAATAATTCCCACTACTTGTATTAGCAGCATGTATTTTAATATGTTTATACCTTCAGATTTTGTAATTCATTTGTAATTCATTTTAATGTTTCAGAACAAAACCATGTATGTTACGTGAAGGGGAAACTAACACCCCGCGTTGAGATGGCGAATTATTGTACGATATGTAAAATTGTTCATGATGCGTTACAAAGCATGTCATTCTACATTTTATGAAACTAGACCTGCAGCCTGTCTGTTAATACTGTCTGAGATTAAACCAACATGATGATGTAGATATGAAACCGGATATGACCCTTTTACACCGCCATACACACCTTTTAGCTACATTTCATATTGGTGAAATCTTTTCAGCCTGCTTTACTCTGAGGTGTGGGGAATTAAACGAGTGAGTGTGCGTTAAATTCGTTAGGTGTCTGAAGGAGGACCCGGCCACTATGTCTCTGCTGCAGCGCAGTCTGGACCCGGAGAAAACTCTCGGCTTGGTGGACGTCCTCTACACCACCGTGTTTGACCTCAACCGCTGGAAAGAGCGCAAGTCAGTAGGATCCTTCGCTTCACTGTTACTAGAGCATTCTTCTACTTCTGTGTCCTGCTTCAAAACCACTAATAATGCACGGCTACCTTTGAGTTTAATTATCAAGCCTTTTCTAAATATCAGGTTTTTATTTCATTTTTATCAGACATGTGGGGATGTATAAAGCGTAAACATCCATGTCCTTCTTTTTAAACACTAATCAAGACGGGGTAAACAGTGCTATAAAAGATTATTCCCATGTTTTAAATGCCATGAAATGAACGTTAAGTCTGCAAGCCAGCGATGTTTAGATGAGAAACTAGATGAATTCCAGTGTAAACATATTTCCTATGAGCTACAAGACAGCATTTTTTTTTTTTTTAAGATGTTTACAGGGACATGGCTGTGATATTTTGCACCTCAGTGACCAGTATCTTCGTTGTCAAGTGAAGCTTTAGCTAGTTTTGGCTTTACATAAATAAGTTCTACAACACACAGGAAGTATAATATTCGCATTTATCCCGAACAAAGCCGCTTCAGTCCCTGTTTTTCATTTCCGTCTCCTAATTTTTTGATTTTCAGACTTAAAATCAGAATCGGTTCAACTCCAGTCCTGAAAAGCCTTAAAGCTGCAGCTGCATAATCATCCCACTTTTCTCCAAAAATGCACAGCAATCTGCTGCCTCAGCTCGTTCAGCTGAGATTAGAAACCAGGCCAGAAAGGAAGCTGATTTATGTGTCTGTTTCAGGTCACTGTTCCTGTCCTATATCTCAGAATCCTTCAGTATCTCAGCCATATTCGAGTAAAATGTATACACCACGCCTCCTTTTAAACGGAGATTTGTGATGCCAGAGCTGCTTCATGTGTTCCTGAGACACGAGTCTCATATTGCTGTTAAAAACAATCTGTTAGACAGTTGTAAGTTATTGGGACCCGTTATTAAAATGTATATTACACAAACAAAATCAAACTTTGCCCTCATGCGACAGGAGAAACTAATTTTCTTAAACGATTCCGAATCGATCTGAGGTGGAAACAGTCATGCTGCAGTATTCAGGAACTCTATTGCTTCCTTTAAATATGTCCTGTTTCCTTGGGGTATAATTATGAGGTTGCACACGTAAAAGTCTTTGGCTATCAGTCTCTATAGGTAAAAAGCTTCCAGCAGAACACTTAGAGCTGCAGACATCACAAAATATCTGTATTATTACTAACTGTAATTGTAAAATTTCCCTTCATGTTTGGGATAAGATGCGTGTGCTGTTCTTTAAGGTAGCCAGCTGTGGTTTGTAAAGGCCTCTGTAATGTAATATGGGTCTTGTGTGTGTGTGTGTATTCAGGGAGCAAGCGCTTCCCACCATTCAGATCCAGCTTCAGAGGGACAGCTCCGATTACACCGTCCCTGCCGACCTCCACCCTGGCAACAGCAGCAAGTCCTCCAGCGGCCTGCCCAAGACCATTTCTAAGCTCACGTCCAAGTTCACCAAAAGGGCTTCGTCCAGCTCCGGCAGTGGTGGAAGCTTCTCCATCCCTAGCACACCCTCTCGGAGCACAAGCGGCGCCGACGAAAAGCCCAAAGCGCCGTCCCAGATTCTCCAGATGACCATGTCAGCTACGGGTGACTCCAGCCAGCATGCAGTCAACGATTCAACTCTGGAGGAGCAAGGTATGAACTTGCCTACGGACCAGGAAATGCAGGATGTAATCGACTTTCTGTCTGGCTTTAACATGGGCAAGTCACAGCAGGCCTCGCCGTTGGTCAAGCGGAGGAACTCGGTTGCCTCGAGCAATGCGGCTGACCTGAAACCGCTTTGCTCTGTGGCCCCGCCCACTTCACAGGCTCCGGTTCTGCACTCTGCAATCCCATTGGTTCAAAATCTGCCTCAACAGCCACAACAGCAGCAGCAACAGCAACAACCACCTCCTCAGCTTCCTACTACACCCAAACAGCAGCAACAAACCACAGTTCCTGCACAACCACAAGCCTCAGCGCAGCCTTCACCTTCCCCACAGACCATGCAGTACTACCAGCACCTCCTACAGCAATCCCAGCAGCCTTCACCTGTCTCACCACAACTCCCCTCACAGCAGCCCCAGGCTCTTCCCCCACAGCAGAGGGCTCCTGGAAAGTGGCCCCAGGCTCCTCCAGGAGGGCTTTCGCCCATCGGTCACCTGACTCAGTGGACTTTGCCTGACCTGAGCTCGGACCTGTACAGCTTGGGGTTGGTCAGCACCTACATGGACAGCGTGATGTCTGAGGTCTTGGGGCACAAGGCGCCCTCAGGGCCACGCAACAACACCTGGCCTAATCGTGAGCAGAGTGAGCAGGGCATGTTCGGGGTGCTGGGTGACTCGATGCCCTTTGACCCTGCAGGTGAGTCACGGTATTGCATGTGTGCTACCTCCATTTTAGAAAATGCAGTTTATCATGTTTACACTTTCTCTCTTTCTCTTTATTTTTTTTTTTATATCCTGCCAAGTTGACTAAGATGATACATCTACATGTGTCATGATTCATTCAGTGCCTTTTTAGTTCTTGACTTCCTGCCAACCTTTTCATAAATGTTGACTGCAGTGATAAAAACGTGCACCGCCGATTGAAGCTTGAATGTCTCATCACTCAAATGCAGTAGATAAAGATCAGAATGCTGAAGGATGGACAAGAACGTATGAATGGGCTTGTTATGCTTCATCTCTGATGTCATTTATGCCTCGCAAACTCCTAACTGGACAGATTGTCGAGACTGTGGGATGAAAAACGCTCCATTGTTTACTGTTGTTTGTTGTGTCAGGATCTGACAAAACAGTGGGCAGAAATACACACTAGCATTCGTGCGTGTGTGTGTGTTAGTGCACAGCTGCTGGTGTTCATAACCTTTGAATCTATAGAGTTGCAAAATTTTAGGAATTTCCCGGTCAGCGTGTTCAGGGGTGAGTCGTATGCACAATTGTCGCTCTCAACCTTCTTCTCAGAAGAGCGTCACAAAGCAGGCGATGCTCATGTTGTCTTCCTTTATAAAGCTCTCCTGCACATGGCATCATCTGACCCACCTCATGTTTTCTTTTCCCATGTTCACAAACTGTTTTCCTTTTACACTCTTATTATTTCAAAATCCTGACACATTTGGCAAGTAATACGACAACATTACAACACCATATTGCCCAATGCTCCAGTTTCTTCCTCTAGAGAACTCTTTGTGTGTGGAGTTTGTGTGTTCTCCCCATGATTCGGTTGGCTCCCCCAGTCTGAAGACACACCTTGTATGTAGGCTGATTGACATCTCTAAATTCTCTGTATTGTATGAACAGGTGTGTGAGTGATATTCTGCCCTGGGTTAATGGGTTGGTCCCTAAATAAAACACATTAGATTAATGAGGCTGTGTAATTTCCATCGATGGCCGGAGGATCCTGGACCCTGGAACTTCTGGTCCAGTGTGTGTGTGCGTGTGCATGGGCATAGTGTTTTTACAGGGTGAAGAAAGTGTTTGTGATGGAGGTGTGTGTGCATGTTTTTTTTATAGTGCATTAGGAGCGGTCACATTATCACAGAGCCGGATTTTGATGGCTCCTTTGTGTATTTGTGCTGCGCTGGACAACTCTGGATAAAGAGACTGAACACACCATGGCAAAAAAGCTGAGCATGCCAAATCAAGTCCCTCTCCGCCTTTTACAAAGCTTTCTCTCCTTCTTTTTTACTCACTGATGCCCCCTGTCATCTATCAAGGTTATTACAGTTTGTCCTCTCTCTCTCTCTCTCTCTCTCTCTCTCTCTCTCTCTCTCTCTCTCTCTCTCTCTCTCTCTCTCTCTCTCAGTTGGCTCAGATCCAGAGTTTGCTCGTTACGTTGCTGGGGTAAACCAGGCCATGCAGCAGAAGAGGCAAGCACAGCATGTTCGTCGTCCTAGCAACCCCCGTAGCAATTGGCCCCTCCCAGAAGACCAGCACAGGACCTGGTCCCACCCAGAGTACTATAGCGAGGGGTGAGTATCCGTGTTCAACAGTAGATTTTACACGTACACACGCTCCTGGAGCAATGTTGTCATTTCACTATGTACTGTGTCAGCTATATATGGTTGAAATGACAAGAAAAACTACTCGACCAACACAGCTGTAGCATTAGCATTAGGCAGCTGTAGCATTAGCATTCTGCAGCTGTAGCATTAGACAGCATTAGCATTAGACATCTGTAGTATTAGACATCTGTAGTATTAGACCGCATTAGCATTAGACATCTGTAGTATTAGACCGCATTAGCATTAGACATCTGTAGTGTTAGACCGCATTAGCATTAGACATCTGTAGTATTAGACAGCTGTAGCATTAGTGTCAGACGGCTGTGGCGTCAGACAGCCTTTCAGCATGGCTGAAAATCATCATAGAGACAATGACTGGACAAAAAACAGCGCAAAAAGTGATAAATGCAGTTTAGTGACTGAATTTTGTCTGTGAGCAGGGAGGCAGTGAACAGCACCTGGTCAGCCAATCAGGGCGACTCTGCCAGCTCGAGTGATGAAACCTCCTCAGCCAACGGGGACAGCCTGTTCTCCATGTTCTCTGGTCCTGACCTGGTAGCTGCAGTCAAGCCAAGAAGGTAAAAAAAAACACACACCAATTCATACACAGTGTGTGTTTATAGGCAGATTTCCACCTACTAGAGAAACCTGCATTGAGCTTCACTGGGCCGCAGTTCCAGTAACTTTTTTAGCTCTTGCTTCAGAGTTTATGCAAAAGGAACAAGTAGGGTGGAGCTTTCTGGACTTCAATATCTCTGATTCACAAAATTAGTAACTCTTATATTTTAGCTTTTAATAAGACAGTATATCACAGTAAAGATGTTGGTATTAGCAG
This sequence comes from Tachysurus fulvidraco, assembly GCF_022655615.1. Lineage (NCBI taxonomy): Eukaryota > Metazoa > Chordata > Actinopteri > Siluriformes > Bagridae > Tachysurus > Tachysurus fulvidraco. The sequence continues at coordinate 23,826,128 of NC_062530.1, read as the reverse complement.
GGATGCATATTATCAATCAGAGACTGGCTGTAATACTCAACAGTGTGTGTGTGTGTGTGTGTGTGTGTGTTTAGGAAACACAGCTGTGGTGAGCAGGAAGTGTGTACGCTTCCCTCTCCTCCTCTCCACCATGCCAGTGATGACAATAACCAGGTAGGATTTGTTTTAAGTGTAAAACTTAACCTTTGGCCAGGTTTAATACCGATAACTGATGTTAATTATCACTTTTCCTTCACCGTCCTTTCTCTATAGATTCCTCTTAGAAGTACATTATCATTAATAATACATCAATAAAGTGAACATTGCCATCAGATTACCGTGATGTGACAATAATGTGCTTTAACACTTGTGTCATAGATTCTCACTAAAGGTTTTTTTCTAAGCTTGTTCTTTTTCTTGCAGGAGAGTAAAACTAAAACATGGCCTCCGAAGGCGCCATGGCAGCACTCCACCCACTCTAACACCATGCCCAATCCCAGCTCTTCCCTTTATCAAATGACGATACCTTCCAGCCAGTGGGGCGACTCCATGCAAATGCTGCAGTCTCCGGTTTGGTCAACAGCCAATGAGTGCTCTCCTTCCAGCGGCCTCTCGTCCGGCTTCCCGTTCACTCCGCAGCAGCAGCCGCAGCAGCAGCAGCAGCAGGTCTCGCAGCTTAAAGCTTTGAGTAAAGGCTTCAAGAACTTCCCTCTGAAACCTGAGCACCGGCCCTCGTATCTGCACCAGTACTGACCCCGCCCGCCTCTGTCCTGCCCCCGCACCACAGCCTCGCTCTTAACTGCTGTTCTGAGACCAGTGAGCATTATCATGAGGTTTAGGGCTCAGAGTAAGCTGTAGACTGGTCCTAGATCAGCCGTTAAGGGTTACGCTTTATGCCACGTTTGGAGTCGGTGCTAGTGTAAAGATCACACCATCAACTCCATCTAAAGGAGTCGGTGATCAGAAGGTCGGACAGGACTAACAGTTGAGGTCAGGTGGAACACCATCAGACCCCTGCTCATGTGCTTAGTTACGCACCCATAGCAGACACTTTACTCCGGTCCGCACTCCGATTCCCAATTTTGATAGTCCTTTAGACCAGTGTTTTTATAGGTGAATTTATATAGAACGTTGTGGCATATACATATACATATATATATATTTTTTTTGTATTTGTCCGATCCATGCGAGTCTTTGGTTTCCCCAACTGCCATTTGCGCCGATTTAGTGCATGATTCCCGCTTCCAGCAGCTAGTGAAAATTGTCGCTTGAGCTTCCGCTTCACAAAACGCTCGAGTCTAGAAATTCCCAGAAACGTCTGCCAAGAAAATGAAGCGGCTCTCGACGGGAATTCTCACATTTTTTCCCCCCCAACCTACCGTGGACTCGCAGAGAGCGGATCGCGTGACGTGCATGGCTGCAGAACAGCGTGCGTGTGTGTAGGCCGAACAGGACGCAACCTGTGACCATACTGTTTCCGTAAGGGACGGGAGGGGGTTTAAAAAAAAAAAAAAAAAAGCTGTAACTGCCAAAATCTCGTGTCGGGTCACTTAGACTACAGCTCCCAGCTACTGTTCCATAGCGTGTAAATGACTCAGAAGAAAAATATTAATAATTCTTTTTATGAAGAAGCTTTGAGCAGGCTCAGCAGAACTATAATAATCAGTGTGTAATTTGAAAAGAAATACACTACTTTTTCAACATCTGACAAAGTTTAAAACAAAAAAAGAAGAATGTTTGCAGAAAGTAAACGACGTGCCATGTTGATATTAATAGCACTTGCGTAACTTTTGTTTTTCTTTTTTGTCTATCTTTGTTTTCTCCAACCAAAGCATTGTTCAGTCCGTGTAAGGTGCTTGATGGAGGCGGATGGAGTCTAGTAACCTTTAAAGAAAACGAGCTCGATGCCCCGTTCTTTTCATCATCCGCTGGCTTTTCGTTCTGATTGGCTCTTGGTGACACTTAACACTAAACAGCATAACATCACCACGTTGCAAATGTTCCTTTGAAATACAATATATTTCTTGTTAAAGATATTGACAGTATTAATCTTATTTTTGTATTTTCTTATGTTATACCATTACTGTATATGTTAACGTGATATAGGCTTAAGTAAAACGTTTTTTCCCCCCAAGATGTGAAAAGCACATTTCCTCTTTTTTTTTTCCCGGAGTTGAACTATCTACAAAAAAAGATTACCAAATACAGCTAACAGCTCAAACACTAAAGCCCGTTATTAGACTGGGGTGGTTTGGTTTGGTTTTCCTCCTTCAGCTGTGGGCTGCATTGCATTTAAACTGCCCAGGATCTATTTTTATGTGGATGCCAATGTTGCCTGTATTTATGATATGACCATGTTTTCTGAAACTAACATACTTAACATGTTTACAAAGAATCATTTGCTGTATATAAAATATATCTTTTTATAGTTCTGTGCTTTGCACAATCAAAACATAGGGTTATTGCTTGGTCTGTGTTTCTCCCAAAACTATTGCAGCCTTTTTGTTTGTTTTTGTTTTTTTTTCTTTCTTTCTTTTTTTAAAGACATCTTTAAAGACCTTGGACTGTAAACATTACCATTGCTCAGCTGTCAAAAATGGTTTACTAGTGGCTTCACAAATAATTAAAAAAATTTCAAGACGATACGATGCGAGAGACGTGAAGAGGGATCGCTTGGCTTACGTTGCTTATTCACTAGAGCTGGCATCTGAATCTTTCCAAGTGTACCAGCAATGCAAAAAAAAAATAAATAAACATAATACAGAACGAGTCAAACGCTGTCATTTAAAGCCTAGCGCACACACCTGCAGCTCTGCAGTTTAATTAGTTGTTTCTTTTTTTGTTAAAGTGACTTTGAAGTGAGGCAGAGTAAGAAAAGATCCATGACTGGACATGGTTTATTCCTTTTACACACATCACAGCAATCTGTCAACAATCGTTATTTATTTAAGAACCAAGGAAGCAAAAATTTTACCCATTTCTGGAACATTCACAAAACAAGTTCTCACTCAGTCTTTCCCCTACCAGCTAAGTTTGTCCTGCCTTCTGAAGACTTTCCCCTGGCGATAAACAGCCTGTTACGAAGCATCAGCACTGGACGCTCCTTCTTCCATAAAGTTTAAACAGTCCTAACATTGTTAAATAGCAGCATGTTTTTATTCACTTCATTACCAGGCTCATTCACCTTCCAGTAGAAACGATAACGTATTCCAGACCATACAGCTTGATGTAAACCTGCTGTTACGGAACGTTAAATGTTAATGAACGCATCATAAGAACCCGTCTGAGATCAGGTTTTAGAAATGTCCTTCGTTCCAGTCAGGGCTGATGCGTCTTCACGAGGAGCCTGAAACACATCATAAAAATAAAGATCAACACAAGTTGTGTGTGAGAGAGAGTGAGTATGTGTGGTGTGTGTGTGTGGACTTACAGGCACATCAGGACTGGCATCAGCTATGGTTCCTAGATAAACTATGTTTCTATGGAGGATCTGTTGGTATCTGCAAATAAATAAATGTTAATTTCTGCATATTAAACCAGCACAGTCTAAACATTGGCTTTTAAATGATTCCCTTAATCAAAGGTCATCAGCAATGACGTGGGTGTTGTCATGTGGGTAATGTGAGTATTACAGATTCTCGTGTATAACTTTCCCAAAGTGAGAGTGGTGACACTTTACACAATAAACAACAATAGCTCAGCTACAAGACGCTCATATGAGCTTTACATAAGAGCTGCACTTATTTAATAGATGTAATTCAATAGGTTTAAGTGTGTATGAGCTCTGTACTTACTGTACACACTCAGTGGCTCTGCCCTTCTGCATGTACTCCGCTATGCACCTCACAAGCTGATCATTTTCATTCAGCAGCTGTAACAAAAAACAGGTGACGACACATTAGAACCGAGTCCTGACCCTTCCAATATGGCGCCCGAGTTAACGTAGCGAGGGCGCGTCCAGGCGTGTAACCTAATTTTAACGTCATTTTTACGTTCGTATACATTTCCAGCGTGATGAATTAAAAAAAAGACTTTATATTTAACCCCAAACGCTGTAAAGGAAAAACAGAATATTGCTACCTGACACGAAACTAGCTTAGCTGCTTATGCTAATGCTAGCTAGTTAACTTAATGTGTAAACTCGGTGTTAATGTTAATTAGTTAACTAGTCAATCAAACTTTCACAGTTACGACTACTTACTCTTTGGATGGTTTCTTGGTTGATCTGCGCTTTTCCGCGTTGTTTCTTTGGCACAAAAACAACAGACATGTTTAAAATCGCACACTACCCAGCGCTGTATCTGTATCTGCGCATGCGCAGTACTTTATATCCGTGGTCTTGGTTTACTTTGCGCATGCGCTGTAATGTCTCTCGTTCGAGTCAAAGTTAAGAGCGATTACCATACGATAAGCATTTTTATTCATGTTCTCTTTATAGTCAACAGTCGACATTACATATTACATGTGGATATAATTAACGTCACTAAAACACGTAAACTATATCAGATTATTGAACTGGATGCCTTTCCAATATGGCGGACGAGTTGAAGGACATTCAGGCAAAGAGGAATAATCACTGGTCAAAAGGTTGCAAACGGTTTAGTAAGAAAAATAAAAATGAGACCTTTGAGAGCCGAAAGAGACGGTTCTTATTGGTGAAATAGTAATAAATTTGTAACAGAATTGTAAACATCAAACTTCTGCCTCCTGCTGGCAGAACCAATGAATGACAGTTTCTCCTCCTGAGGTGAAAGTAAATAAATCACTACAACATTCACAGCTGGAAAAAGCCACGTTGTAAAATTATCCCTACAAGAGAAAGCACATCATAATTCAATAAGTATTAGTTATTTAGTTTCCCGTTTATTTTGAGTATCTTTTTGTTTTTATTATTATTATTATTAACGAGTCTAGAAATGAAGTCTAAAGAAAAAAAATAATCAAGGACAAAGAGTTTGAACAACTATTTATTTCTCTTTTCTGAATAAAAATTCAACCTGGTCACTAAAAGTACACCATGCTGTACAATTGCTTTATTCAGGAAGTACAAACAAAACAGGAAAAAACACATTAGCCAATCAAATTATTTTTTAGAAGAGAAAACAATTGATTCACCTTTACAAAATGAAACTGTCTGTACACTCGATCTCTCATATGAGCAGGAGGAGGAGATGAGGGGCAGCAGGGGCATTAATGTGATTATTGCATCAGTCCAGGTCTCTCTCTCTCGCTCACACTCACTCAGATTTGACACTCAGAGGATTTCTGAGTCCTCAGATCACAGCCTGTGTAGTGCACTACACGGGCAAGAGAGCACTCAATACAACCCAAAATACTAATGACAACTTTGCTGGCTCATTAAGGCATTTCCCATCATGCTCTGCTGCAAGTCATGAACAAATAATCCAATCAGACGGCTCATTCGGAAACTGCAGGGCTTTTTATAACTAGCTGCCTACCAATAGACCAATATAATATACCACATGTAGGTAAGATTCATCGCATGACGCCTACAGGAAGTACACAACAGCCACAAAGGTAACCTCAAGCCACAACAGGAACACGGACCTTACAGCGTCTTATCGATACGAGACGAAAGAACAAAGCGCGAATGAGTTTTCATCGTAAACCTTTCACATCTGGAAAATAAACAACCAACAATTTTTAGAAAATGTGTACAAACTCCTAAATGCTGGCAGAGAAGCGAAAAAGTGCTTCATTAACATTCAGGGGGGGGAAAAAAACAATAACAAATTAAATACGACGCAATAAAGCATCTGAAGAGCTGGCGTTCGTTCGTAAGCACGGCTGAGGATCCTAAATTCAACCGAGTCTAGATCAGTGCTCCTTACGCACAAGTTACTCACTCACCCTCACACACATTACACACACATTCCCTTTCTGAGAACACACCACATGTTTATCCATCTGTGAAGCACATCATCCAATCACAAGACCATACAATTGTGACATCACCATTATCTTTGACATCACTCCTTTCCTCTTCTTAACATTACTGCTTCATATAAAATACTGCTTTTAGTGAGACAATAAGCCTTAACCTTCACAGCTTGATACTGAACCTGGCTAGTTATGTAACAGATCTATCGGCTCCTGAGGTAACGTCCGTCTGATCTCGGTAACCAGTTAACTGTATAATTAAAGGCAACAGACAGGTTCATTACCAAGCTGCAGTGGAGATTATTTTCTATTATCTTCTGTTGAACATGAAGTTGAAGAGGTTAGTGGTAATGTCAAGACCTACATAGCTTTTTTTTTTTTGTTAAAGCAGGGACTCTTCAATGTCCAGCATTCATTTCTTCACAATTTAAATCCTAATTAAACCCTTTCCATGACCATAAAACAAAATTTTCCCCACTGAGTGCAGACCTGTGATCTCTCTAAACCCATCAGCTGGATTTGTTGTAACACCAGCATTAACTTCACGTCACCAACATCTGTTCTTCACTTCATACCTTACTTTCCCTCTAGTGGAGTCTATGAGCTTTTTAAGACTTAAAAAATGCAGAGCTGCTCATATTTAAAGTTTGAAGGGAAAAAAAAAATCAAATCACGGACTTATCATTCATCTCTAAAGTGCAAATGAATTTTTTTTTCCTGTTGAAGTGATCTGATCTTACTGTTAAAGGGTGCGCTGGCTGTACAATCCCTGAAGAACCCGACAGTAAATTGGTGATTATTTGTGCTGTAAATGTAAAGGCTCGACAAATTTAAACAGTATCAAAGAGCCAGACAAAATGACATCTACATAATCATCGAAAGGCAAGATCCACTGCACTCGGCTCTACACCGTCGTGTCCGTTTTCCCAAAATAAAGAAAGGGGAAGAAAGAAAGAAAAAAAAAATAGGCAGTCTCTTCCAGCAGGGAACTGTGAACACTTCCTGTCTACAATGGCACTGAAAAGACACACTGTAATAATTCCTTAGACAAGAAAACAATAACAATAATATTTCCAAAAACCCACTGAGTGCTGGCTTTGCATCAACATCATTACATTCACCATACAGACATCTTTACAGCCTTGTTTGAGATCCGAGTCTATGAGATCTGACCGGGCAGCTTGGGAAAATGGTGGGATGAATCTTACAAAAGAAAGTGGAAAGAAAGAGATGCATCATCCGCATGCTGTAGTTAGTCGCAGCAGAGTCACGGGTCTAACAAACGTGGTTTAGGCAGTAAGAGTGAAGCTTTCATCAGGACCATAAAGGACACACAGACTTCTATAATACAGGATAGAAAAGAACAATAAAGCTATTAAAACTGATGGGAGCTCACAGTATTAACGGGCAGTGTGTGTGTGTGTGCGTGTGTACCAACAGGAATATTATCAAATACATTTCAATCCTTATTATTGTTCTGTAAGAAAGGAACTGAAACGCTGATGCAAAAATACTGAAAAGTAATTTCACTAAAGTTACACTTTTTCTTCTTTTTTTTTTTGCAAAGTCCTCTGTTTCTGTATCAAAGAAAGATCAGCTTTTTTGTTTTGTTTACTTTTCTAACAAAAAAAAAAAAAGAAAAAAAGAAACAAAGACAGAAAGGAGTCTGCCTCGGGTCAGTTGTCGCGTGCTGCATTTAGGGATTCAGGACAGAACAGAAAGGGGAAGGAGAGAGAAGGGAGAGAACCCCAGCCTGTAGGAGACACTGCAGCTGTTCCTCCGGTGAACTACGCTGCCACCTTGTTGTCTTTCTGAAATAAACCAAAAACAAAAGGTTGGTTGGTGTGAAAACCTGCACCCACACTGGCCCTTTGTGGAGAAGATTGGACATGGCTGATGTACACTGACAATAAATAAATCTTGATGGCACCACATTTTACTTTGTTTATACAAAAACAATACAGTGGGGATGTTTTGAAGCCCTCCTAGGCCCCGCCCACAACCCATGGGCTCCTGGGTCAAACACATTTATCCTAAAAAACCCTGTATCTTTATACAAAATATTATTTAGATGTAGAACTAAGACACCAAACCTGTTGTAGCTGATTGAAGACTTTTGTGTTAGTGTTTGAAGTATTTTCATGTTCTATTTGTGTTGAGTTGTATACATGATTTAAGGTGTGATGTATACTAGGTGTATGCTGGATAGTGGCTGACCCGGTACTCAAATTCAGAGAAGTCTCCTCTTCCTCCCCGACCCGAACGGAACCCTCCTCTGTATCCAGCTCCACCTCGGGGTGGGCCAAAAGAGCCACGTGAAGACGCGCGCCCGCGACCACCACGGTAACCCATAGGGCCGCCTCTGCCCCGGAAACCCCCACGACCTCTGCGCAACGGGAGGCCAAATGTCTCAGCGTTCATCCTCCTTTCATCTGCCCAGGTCTGCCTCCGCTCCCTACATGGACACACACACAGAGAACCGTAAACATGAGCATCAGTTTTAAACTTCATAAAGATTTATCATCATGAGCGAATATCCCCTTACAATTTTTAGAAAACATCACAGTATAATATTCAAGCATATATATTGCTATATATATATTTAAAAAAAATTTCAAAAGACACAGTAACATACCTGCCACCTCCAGGTTTATCTTTTCTGTAAAGAAAAAAGTCAGTCAGCACGGTTATTATTTCTATAAAGTCTGATTACGTCTTCTACTTCGTCGTGTTCTACCTGGAGTCGTCACAGGAGATGTTGTCGAAGAAGGACTTGGACTTGTCATAGTAGCAGTTGGGTCCCAGTGGGTCCTCCTCCTCCATGTTGCCCTCGCTGGTTTGTGTCTCCACACCCGAGTCACCCTTATCTTCCCCGTTCACCGCCTTCTCTTCTGCAGAGTAATATTTGCATGTTCGATTGTTAGATTATTAGTGAAAGTTCCATTTTATAAGCCACAACTTTCCCACGCCAAGGTTTTAACTTCAGGTCTCACTTTAGTGACATCTATAAAGCTAATAACGTATGATACCAGCAAACACCTGTTGCTGTGGTTACGTCTTGTACCTTAGATAAACTGTCTCCACAAACATCAATAAATTATTTGGGTAAAAATTCCTTTTTGTCCGTTATTGTCCTATATATCTTGTTTAAAGGCAGCTGGTGGAGTAAACCTTAAGAAACTGAACAGCACCTTTAATTTTGAGCTTGCTCTGGAACTCGCGGTCGATCTCCTCTTTGTTGAACTGGGCGTTGGCACTCTCAAAGTCAAAATCCTTCTCAAACTTCATTGGTCCGTCTCTGCGCATGTTAAATCGGCCCCGGCCGCGCTGATTTCCTCCAGTGCCACTGCCACTACCGCCAGTTCCTCCTCTTCCTCTTCGCATTGCAGGTGCACCTGCTGAACATTAAACCAACATTCATCATCAAACTGAGCAGGGAAAGGCTATTTATCAAGCCAAGACAAACAATAAGCACAATTCTTACTCATCCACCTTAAAAATGACCGAGCAGTGTTCTGTGATCCTTGATGTTCATCTCTTGTGTACACTCTGCATGCTTGAGTATTAAGCTAGTTTTCATAGACTTACTGCCTTGGGAACGTTTGCTGGCATCCCGATTCTCTGCCTTGCTCAAGTCTGTTTCTGGGCGAACAACCTTCTCTACATCAGCAGCTGTAAAGACACAAACATCTACATTAACAATAGCAACTCATGAGACATCGAAACCACTCAAGTCACCAGACCTGCTACCACTTAAGTCATGTCTAAAAGAACTTGCTTCTGATGAATATAACTTTGTCCACCCTTGACAGATGTTTTTGAAATTAACAAACCCTTGTTGCAGTTTGTAATACAGATCTACACACAGCATCTTACAGCTAGTGCTGGAATGTTACAGATAAATAAAACTAGAATGCTCAGAAGAGTTTAATATTACATGACCCTGTGTATTCTCACCCCTGCTTTGCTCCTGGCTCTCAGCAGGCTGTTTCTGGCAGCCGGGAGGAGGTCTGACACCTCCAGGACTCTTCTGACTCACAGATCCAGCAGGCGGCGCAAGAGGAGCAGGCTGCACCGCAGCGTCAAGGGTCGGGCTCTTCTGCAGGGCATCCAGAGACGGGCTCTTGCGTCCTGCAGAAAAACAGAACATCAAAGAACAGGCAAAGCGTTACCGCAAAATCAGCAGAAAGGACGAGAAAGACACTATTAAGACAAATGTGGTCATGAATCAGAAAACCAATGCCGATGTTAGGATCCATAACCGTTTAAAACTCGTGTAACTATGTAAGAATGAATGAACCCCAAAAATTCAGGGTGTCACATAGCAGCATTTGCAGGCACTTATTTACACACAGAGCGCACACTTCTTTACAGACAGCTTTCTTTACCTTCAGTTACATGTGAGCTCAGAGACACAGAGTCAGAGGGGACAGCGTTCTGGGACAGAGGGGTGGCTACGTTTGTGTCACTACCGAACACGGACCCTGAACTTCCTGTGTAAAGAGGGACAGCACGGCTTTGAGCATTAGTGGTTTTAAAGCCTCACACACTGAATAAACCTAAGCTTCATACAGAAACAGGTAGCGAAGTGAAAAGGTGCAAATCTGTAAATTAACACTGAAGTGCAGTTCCTGTTCAAGCTTTGTCCAAACAAACCATGGCTTTTTTTTTTAATTGTGTCTAGATCCTCTTAAAACTATGTCAGCCTCGCTGAGAGATTATTTAAAGCAGTAGAAGCCGAAGATCAACTTGCCTGCAGTGACAGGAGCACCGATGGGCTGGGGCACAAGGGGAGTGGAGAACTGGCTGTAGGCACGCACAGGAGGTCGGCTGAAGGATGCGTAAGAACCCACAGGCTGGAAAGATGGCGCTGGGGCAGTGCCTAGAGATGACTGTGGGACAAAAATAATTAAAGTAATTAAAATACACATGTAGGGAGGAGTAAATACACATCCATGTTTCAGAATTTCTCATTCATAAAAATATCTAGACAAGTAACATGAACAAAGTGTTAAAACAGGTGGATTTTAATGATTAAACCATTAGTGGATATATTTTAGCACCTTACCACTTCTAGGCTTGAACTGTTATTTGACACATGCATTTAGTCCTGATTCACTAAATCACACCAAAGAGAACTCTATAATACATACAAGTCCCCTTTTTGAGTAAATGTCTCCAGGAGCATCTGATTTAACGAGCTGCCTTCAGCTATAACATACATAACTGTAGTCACTGGAGCCGCAACAGATCGAGACCCGTCTCAGGTTACAGCCAGCTGTTTATCACTTTGTCTAATATTTTTTTTCCATCCGGACCAATCAAGAAATCAAGGTCTGGTTGTGGACAATGCCTGGTCTACAGCATCAAAGAAGTTTTTGAAACATTTAAAGCTTGCATGCACTAATTTTTCCTTTTGACACAAATACCAAAATCAGAGTGTGATATTTAAAGCCAAAAAGCCAGCTCTAGGGCAAGTACAGTATGCCCACAATCCCCACATAAAGCATATGTAACGCTCACTGAAACGTAATGCGCACACACGTCACCTGTACAATGGCTGGGTCTTGTGGCAAGGTGCTGTTGGGCTTCGGTGGTTCACAAACAGTTAGATCTTTGATGTCACTTCCTCTAAAAATGATGTATTCAAAGACATCATCCCGAGGAGCCACTGGTCTGTCTGTAGGACGGTCTTCAGTGCCGAATGATTTCACTGTTTGTAAAAACAAAAGCAAGAGGGGAAAAAAACAGACAGTGTTATCACTCAGAGATCTGCAATGTAACTCTGGATTGAGATAAAAATGTGATCATATGATTAGAGTCAAACAGTGAAAAAAAAAAGCTGAGACATGAAAAGTCTAAAATACAGACTTAACAACTCAACAAGGACTAGACCTTAACACTGATTTAAACATTACTGCAATTCTGATACTGTTAGAAAGTATGTTTTCTCTGCACACGTGACACACAGACAGATAAATAGATAAACAGACAGAGATAGATAAACAGAGAGGTAGGTAGACAGACAGAGACAACAGATAGACAAACAGATAGATAAATAAATAGACAGATAGATAAATAGACAGACAGACAGACAAGTTTTATTGGATGATTTACATAATATAAACCTCAAAGTTTTATGTTCAAGACAGAAAGTGTTTGCAATTGCTGGGTTCTCGGTAACCTGTCTTTAGTCTTCACAGAAAGGAAAAAAAAAGGAGAGAAAGAAAAGCTCATGAAGGAACGGTTTCTTACAGCTGCTGTAATGTAAGTTTTTACAGGAAGTGGTTTCACAGATGTTCCAGAGCAGTACATGAGCTAAAAGTACACGCAATGCTTTAATAACTGTTGTGATGTGACTTACATATAAGACCGAGAAAGAAGAAACAGCCTCGGTGTGTGAACTTAACGCGGTCTGAACTGAAGTAAACAAAGAAACGACGCTAATGCTCCAGCTAAGAGTATAGACTTAATCTTACTACAAATAACAGACGCCAAAAACAAACAAAAAAGTACACTAACTGATTTAATTATCTGCAAATACACAAATAAACCGGACCCGAGTCTTAACGTTTATAATAAAGCTTAGCTTCATAGCAAACAAGCTAGCGAAATTTAGCAAGCCACATTAGCTAAATAAAATACGTTTTATAATGCATATATACTCACACACTTTTTATTAAACGATTAAATTCAACTATTAAATGAGAAATTAAGAAGCCGTAAAAAAACATGGCAAGCTGAAATTACACATTTTTTCCCCTTAACAATTTTTCTAGCCAGATGCTAAACTGACCGGCTGTGTTCCAAATACATCCTACAGCCACTATATAGTGCACTACATACAGTGTACAAGCCATTATTACACACGCGATATAGTGCACTTAAACACGGAGAACGTAAATATTGGAACGGACCCTTAATCGCCATTTAAATTTTTAAGGAATATGATTTATAGTTTGGTAAAATCATTTGTATAGTTTATATGTTGTTTTAAATAGGCTTTATATATTTCATATAGGCTTTATAAATATATATATAAACATTTATATTTTTTCCACCTGGATAGCTTATGCTAGTAGTTTAGCCAGTTGGCTAACGGCTAATCCTTTGCTTTTGCTAACAATTATAAACAAGGTTATAAAAACCAGTATGAACCAGTATGAAGCAGCTGCAGCAGGTTCCACAGAGCGCGTTATAAATCACCTTTGGCGAGCGCGACGGTGGAGTTTTCGGTGTCGATTGTGTATAATATTCCCTCATAGCGGATCTGGGCCTTGGAGATCAGGCTGATTTTGCTGCCAATGTAAGGCGTCCCGCCGCTCATGGCGTCCTAGTTATCGCCTTTCGGCTCCTCGTCCACGTTAATTTCTGTATCAGAACACCTCGTTTGGGTGCTAAACTCCCTCCTTGCGTCCTCTTCTCGAGCAAACTCGATAAAAAGCTCCTTACTCTTGTTCTCTCAAAGAAAGTTACTGCTGGCTACCACAATATGGCCGACTTCATTTTCCTCTGAGTAAACGGCAAAGCATGCTGGGATACAAGAGGAGGCCGCTCTTTATAACTCTCGCGATAAAACAAGAGAGTTATGTCTAAGGAAACCCTGTGAAGTTCTGTATACTGTTGTTGTTGTTGTTTACATTTTAGGGCCAAATATCTGTAGACATTTCTTCCACAGACTGTTCCCCAAAAATGTGGATGCACAGAATTATATAGATATAATTCGTGGCCTAATGGTAGAGAGTCTGACTCGTAACCCCAAGGTTGTGGGTTCGAGTCTTGGGCCGGCCATGACTGAGGTGCCCTTGAGCAAGGCACCGAACCCCCCAACTGCTCCCCGGGTGACGCAGCATAAATGGCTGCCCACTGCTCCGGGTGTGTGTTCACGGAGTGTGTGTGTTCACTGCTGTGTGTGTGCACTTTGGATGGGTTAAACGCAGAGAACAAATTCTGAGTATGGGTCACCGTACTTAGCCGTATGTCGTATTGAGGGTTAAAGGCCTTGCTCAGGGGCCCTGCAGTGGCAACTTGGTGGACCTGGTATTCGAACCAATGACCTTTCGATCAGTAGTTGATTCTATATATATATATATAGAATGTGAGTGTATGTTTTAGCATTGTTTTAAATAGAGTCCCAAACCTGTTCCAGCATGCCAATGAATCTGTGCACAAAGGAGACACGGTTTGCTCAGGTTGGAGTCGGAGACCTCAAGTGTCCTGCAGAGCCCTGACTCAACACCACTAAACACCTTTGGAACAAAAACTACACCCCAGGACCTCCTCAAAAAATGTCTGACACACTGAAATGAAGCAACGTTTCTCCAAGATCATAGTGCTACATAAAACAAAGACAGAGCTATAAGGATTTAGGAGGTTTGTCAAAGCCACATGAAGTGCAACTGTTTAACCTGGTGCTAGCAGTGTGAGACAAGACAAAAAAGACAGACAAGACAGTGCAGGACAAAAAACAAACAAGACAGTGCAAGACAAAAGATGGTGCAAGACAAAAAATACAAGACATTACACAAAATACAATACATAAAAACAGCACTGACCAGTGTAAATACTGTATGTTCAATCAATATTGCATGTGCAGAAATACTGGAATGAACACATTAGTATTATAGCAGCAGTTACATGCAGTATTGTAAAGTATTGTGCAAAACAGCAATCTGTGAGACAGCATGTGCAAAGAGCAAAAACAGTGTGCAAGACAGCATGTAGTGTTTGATATGGTGGTGCTGCAGACAAGGATGTAAATTGGAAGTGTGTTTGTGTTTAAGTTACATTTTCAATCACACCTTGCTTGTTAACTGTAGCGTTCACGTTCATTCATTCCATCTTCCTCAGTAACTATATTGTTTTTTTAAAGGTGAGAAAAAAAACAGGAAACACTGAGAAAACTTATTAAGAAGAGGAAGTACAACAGGTGAACTATCATATGATTTGCATTTCTTTATTAATATCTTAACATAGAAAAACCCAAGTAAGTTTATTTAATTGATTGAATCTTTTTTTTATTTTGATTGCTTTTTTGATACATTTTCAGCTGCAGTATACTTACTATTCATTATGTTAAAACACTGTATGTAGGTACATTGCCTTTAAAAAATTCCTTTAGATATATATTACCATTTGTATTAAGTGTGCATTTGGAATTTGTCTTTATGACTCCATTCCAGCATTTTTTTCTTGTCTGTCTGGTTATGAAAAGCAAATTTAGTAAATTAGTACATTTTCTAAGTAACTTTAGATAACAGCAGGATACAATATACTATATATGATACAAGAAGCAGTTTCCTTTAGGAGGTGGTAACTGTATATTGTTTTTTCCTGACAATTCATAGATCATTTTGTGCTACAAGCCTAATAACTGGTGTGTTAAATGCTACAGTGCACATGCTGTTCTTACCATTTCTCTGCATTGTTCTGTGCCCTTGAACTAAATCAACATGAAAAGTTGTCTTAAATTGGGTTGAAGCTGAGTTCTTTATGTTGCCAAAAGAACCACTGGTCTCTGAAGGTGCCTCTTCCCTTCATATGGCCTTAGTTGAAAATATTGTATAGGGCAACGAAAAATATGAAATGATATCAACAAACATCTAGTGTGTTAGATTTCACACATGTTCCTTGATCACAAATGTCAAAAATTTGTCTATGTCTAATGGTATATGTAAAAATATTTATATTGGAAAAAAATCTGCAGATCAGACATTTTTTTCTGAATATATTTTACTTTTATAACTGTGTTCAACCCATTTTACATCCTTCAAATGGCTTTTGTGTCTTTTTCAACTGACAAATTAAATAGTATTTAGCTAGCTAGCTACAGTTGTATGCAAACCTTTAGGAACCCCTGGCAATTTCCATGATTTTCTTTTATAATTATTTGGGTGTTTGGATCAGCAATTTAATTTTGATCTATAAAATAACTGAAGGACACAGTAATATTTCAGTAGTGAAATGAGGTTTATTGGATTAACAGAAAATGTGCAATTTGCATCAAAACAAAATTAGACAGGTACATACATTTGGGCACCCTTGCCATTTTGTTGATTTGAATACCTGTAACTATTTAACACTGATTAATTGGAACACACAATTGGTTTTGGTGAGCTCATTAAGCTTCAACTTCATAAACAGGTGATTCCAATCATGAGAAAAGGTATTTAAGGTGGCCAATTGCAAGTTGTTGCGCTCTTTGATTCTCTTAAGAGTGGCAACATGGAGGCCTCAAAACAACTCTCAAATGACCTGAAAACAAAGATTGTTCAACATTATGGTTTAGGCCCCTAAAATTTAGGGGAAGGCTACAAGAAGTTATTGCAGAGATATAAGCTGTCAGTGTCCACAGTGAGTAAATGGAAGACCACAGGCACAGTTCTTGTTAAGGCCCGAAGTGGCAGGCCACATAAAATATTGAAGAGGCAAAGGCGAAGGTTGGTGAGCACGGTCAATAACAGCCCACAGACCACCTCCAAAGACCTACAAAATCAACTTGCTGCAGATGGTGTCACTGTGTATCGTTCAACAATTCAGTGCACTTTGCACAAGGTGAAGCTGTATGGGAGAGTGGTGTGAAAGAAGTCTTTTCTGCACACATGCCAGGTGGCTTTGGATGTGCTGTGGAGTGATGAAACAAAGATTGAGTTATTTGGTCATGCATGGCAGCCAAAGAGCACAGCATTCCAAGAAAAACACTTGCTACCCACAGTAAAATTTGGTGAAGGTTCCATCATGCTGTGGGGCTGAGTGGCCAGTGCCGGTACTGGGAATCTGGTTAATGTTGAGGGTCACATGGATTCCACTTAATATCAGCAGATTCTTGAGAAAAATGTTGAGGAGTCAGTCACAAATTCGAAGTTACACCAGGGCTGGATATTTCAACAAGACAACGACCCAAAACACTGCTCAAAATCTACTCGGGCATTTATGTAGAGGAACAAGTACAATGTTGTGGAATGGCCATCCCAGTCCCCAGACCTGAATATCATTGAACATCTGTGGGGTGATTTGAAGCGGGCTGTCCATGCTCAGCAACCATCAAACCTAACTGAACTGGAGATGTTTTGTAAGGAGGAATGGTCCAAAATACAGTCATCCAGAATCCAGACACTCATTACAGGCTATAGGAAGCGTCTAGAGGCTGTTATTTCTGCTAAAGGAGTCTCTACTCTATATGGATGTGATTTTTCTGATGGGGTGCCCAAATTTATGCACCTGTCTAATTTCATTTTGATGCATATTGCACATTTTCTGTTAATCCAATAAAGCTCATTTCACTACTGATATATTACTGTGTCCTTCAGTTATTTGATAGATCAAAATTAAATTGCTGATCTAGACACGCAAATATTTATAAATGACAATCATGGAAATGATCAGGGGTTCCTAAACTTTTGCATACGACTGTAGACAGACAGACAGACAGACAGATAGATGCCCTGTACTGGACTGAGAACGATGCATATTTGATACACATTCATAAAGCATTTATAACGCATATACTCTGCTGCTTAAATATCTGAAATGTTTATTTTTTATTCAGCAGCACCAGGAGGTTAACGGTTATCAAAATGAAACCCGATTTGACGTCACATCACGTTCCCACAATGCATAGCAACACGCATGCGCACTGCGCCTCTGGCGCCCCGCCCCCCGTTCAATTTAGACAAGGCTCCCCTCAAAGATGGCGGGCGCCTCCGACCCTCTGGAAGATATGCTGTTCTCTGAGGTGGACGAGAAGGCTGTGAGCGACCTGGTGGGCTCGCTGGAGTCGCAGCTCGTCGGCAGGAGCGGAAACAAGGCTTGTGGCGCAAAGCAGCACATAGGAAAAGCGTTATGTTCCCGGGTTACTACTACATCCGAGCAGCAGCAGCAGCAACAACAACAACATAAAGCCGGGACGGAGCGAGGCTCACATCCTGCTGAGATCACCCCAGCGGGCACAGCAGCTTCTCCGGAGAGCTGCGTGAAGGCGAGTACGAGCGGTTCGCGTTCACACTCCTCCTCCTCCTCCTCCTCCTCCTCCTCCTCACCATCATCTTCGGTAAAGATTAGTGGCGTGTGCGCGCAGGATGGAGCCGCTTCTCTCGCGGCTAGCATTAGCGACACCGGCCGCAGAGCAGCATCAGATCCGGGGTCCATGGAGACGCCGCGGCATTACGGTACGCGGAAGAAGCGCGGTGGCGCGCGGAGTGTGAACGGCGCTGCGACCTCCTCCGTGAGCAGCAACTCGCCGTCCAGCGCCGGGGCCGCGGTTTCCATGGCGATGGCGCGCGCCAACTCCACTACGTACACCGTGTCCAGCACGAACAAGCAAGTCGCTCTGGATAAAGGGACACCCACCATCGCGCTACACCGACTACCGAGTCACATCGTGGCCAGCATTGCTCAGGGCAGGAACGGCACGAGTGTGTCGGCGCTCATCCAGCAAGGGCGCCTGAACCACGGCAAGAACTTAGAGCGCGCAGATGACAAGAGCAAAGCAGGTTTGCAGCAGGTTCAGCCAGAGAGTGTGAACTCGGTCCCGAGTGCTATGTGCAATGCGGTGACTCAGTCCCAACCTCAATCCCAACCTCAATCTCAACCCCAACCTCAATCCCAACCTCAGTCCAAACCTCAATCCCAACCTCAGTCCAAACCTCAATCCCAACCTCAGTCCAAACCTCAATCCCAATCTCAGTCAAAATCTCAATCCCAACCTCAATCCCAATCTCAATCCCAACCTCAATCCCAACCTCAGTCCAAACCTCAATCTCAACCCCAATCCCAATCTCAGTCCAAACCTCAATCCCAGACTCAATTCCAACCCCAATCCACACCTCAATCCAAACCTCAATCCAAAGCTCAATCCCAGTCCCAAGTAGTATCTCAAACTCAGTCCCAACCTCAAACTCAGCTTCCACTTCCCTCTAAACTGCAGCCTCAAACACAACCACAGCTGCAGCATCAATCCACAGTTCAACCTCAAACAAAATCTCAACCTCAAACCCAGTCCCAAACCCAAGCTCAGCTTCAACTCCAACCTCAGCCTCGACCTGCAGCACCACCACAGAGGATAACGACTCCTCAGCTGATCGTCAGGCCGCCACAACAGCAGGCGACGATCCAGCTTCCGCCAGGATTTACCATCCCGTCAGGTGAGAATGAATCGACGTGAGCTTTACATTTATTAATGTATTGTTCCAATAAAACACGGAAAGCCCTCGGCCTGTATACAATACTGTGTGTGTGTGTGTGTGTGTGTTTGTGTGTGTGTGTGTGTGTGTGGAGTGTCCCACCCTGACCAGGATAAAGCACTTAATGTAGATAAATAAATGAATGAATACACGTGACATCAGAGGCAATGCACACTGTAGATGCTTTTATGGAATAGAGGCAGAGTTTAATCCAACTGATAAATGTGCAACAAGTTTTCAGCTACTGATAACAAATAAGTGTTAGAATGTTGTAGATACTCTCACTGATCATGTGTTCATACACAACACAGTAAAAAAATCTGTTATGTGAAGGAGCTCCGTGGCTTAAATAAGGGTTTTTGAAGCCATTTTAAAGGGGTGGAACTTTCACTGGCATTGACCTAAAGGAGGAAAAAAGTAGAAAATACTAGAAAAACGTGGATAAAAAAAAATTCACTACAAATTATAAATAATATTAAGGAGCTATTATGCTTATTGATATAATAATCTTATATAATTATGTAAACACAATGTTAATATAAATAAATATTTTATACACTTTTATTTTATTATAATTATTATTGTTATTAAGCCCCAGAAAATCTAAAACTGCAATGAAGTTTTTCTTTCATGATTGGATAATTTATGAAATGCCTACAAAATAAATAACTAAATAATTAATAATAAATTAAAATAATAAATAAATAAATAAATAGAAAAGAGGAAATATTACTGAATGGATAAAAATATAGATTTTTAAAATTACTGTTAAATATGTAAAAAACAAAACAAAAAAAAAACCAACTTGGTATTCACATCATATTAGAAAAATGTTTTTTGACGTAATTTATCACAGTATTAAACTTATATTGTTATGTTGTCCAGCTGTATGTCATAGGACTGAGGTGTAATCAGTATCTAAAAAAGTCATAGGTGAGGTTAATGTCTGATCAATCCCTGCGACTAACTGTCACACCGTGACACTTTAAAAACTCCATTATAGCATTTATTAATAAGTCGCCAGATGCTTATAACACAGGTTACCAAGCTAAGACATCTCACCCCCACATGGGGTGTATGATTTACAAATGGGAATGGCCATATGAGAATCTTACATTCGGCTCTTTTGTTTCATTCATTTAATTTTCATTATTCATTAACATCGAATATACGGCCAATTAATTTTTTTGCAAAATATTACTGGGAGTTGCATAATCAAGCCATAATTGGATAAAGCGTGTACACACAAATTCTCATTTGATAATTGTCATTTGGTGCTGTTTGCCCTAAAAGTTTGTGATCTTCTGAGTTATAACAATGTAATTAAACCGAGAAAAGCTAAAGCTGTATTTCTGTTACACCAACACGCTTAACGTAGTAACTTGTCAAATGAGTTTTAAGGTCTGATTGTATTTTGAGTCTTGAAACAGTGCTTTCTAATGTGGGAATAAATCACTAAACTGGTTGGTTAGGGATTTAACCGTTTCTTCTTAATATCTAAACTTCTTTTGCTGTCTGTAGTAAAAAAAATGCTAATGCTATAGCAAACCGTTTGGCAACATGGGATTTGCTGTGCTTTTCTTCTACCTCAGACTGGATTACTCTCATATTATCGAATACAAACAAATAAACAAATTCCAAGGCTTGATCCCAAACCACAGCTTAATAATGTACTTCATAATATAATGTACTTAATGAGTAGGATTAAATAATATTGACACCAGTGGTGTACTGCGGGAATGCAGTTTGGGACATGGTCCAAGTATTTGCCTACATGCCTCAAGACAACCACCATCGTCCCCGTGCCAAAGAACTCACAGTGTCCTGCCTCAGTGAATATCGTCCCGTCACACTCACACCCATTGTAATGAAGTGCTTCAGGAAGCTCGTCATGAGGCACATCAAGACGCAGATACCACCCTTACTGGACCACCTACAGTTTGCATATCGTCCAAACTGCTCCACGGACGAAGCCATTGCCACGGCCGTACATTTAACCCTCAACCACCTGGACAAAAAAGACACGTATGTACGAATGCTGTTCATAGACTTTAGTTCAGCGTTCAACACAATCATTCCTCAGCACCTGATTGAGAAGTTGAGCCTCGCTGGGATTGAACACCTCCTTCTGCAACTGGATCCTGGACATCCTGACTGGGAGACCTCAGTCAGTCCGGATCGGGAACAGCATCTCCAGCACCACCCACTGTTGTTCACCATGCTGACTCACGACTGTGCAGCAATGCACAGATCGAACCATATCATCAAGTTCGGCGATGCCACGACCGTGGTTTGTCTCATCAGCAAGAACGACAAGTCAGCATTCAGGGAGGAGGTGTAACAGCTAACTACCTTGTGTAGAGCCAACAACCTTTCTATGAATGTTGATAAAACTAAAGAGATGGTTGTTGACTCTCCACTGAACATTGACGGATCATCTGTAGAAATCGTCAAGAGCACCAAATTTCTTGGTGTTCATCTAGCGGAGAACTTCACCTGGTCACTCAACACCAGCTCCATCACCAAGAAAGCCCAGCAGTGTCTACTTCTTACAAAGACTGAGAAAAGCCCAGCTCCCTCCCCCCATCCTGACTACGTTCTACAGAGGGACCATTGAGAGCATTCTGAAGAGCTACATCACTGTCTGTTTTGGGAACTGTATGATCTCGGATCGCAAGACCCTGCAGCGGATAGTGAGGACAGCTGAGATCATTGGAGTCTCTCCTCCCTCTATCATGGACACTTGCACCACACGCTGCATCTGTAAAGCCAACAGCATTGTGGATGACCCCACACAGTTTCTTTCCACATGCCATCAGACTTCTCAATAACTGAACTGAACTATACTGAGCACAACATACACACACATGCACAAACAACTGTATGGACTGCAATGACCTACACAAAATACACACTCTTTCAATATTCCTCCATGTCTACAGCACCACCATATTAAACTGTTTACATGCTGTTCTGCACACTGTTTTTGCTCTTTACACATGCTGTCTTTCACATTTCAATCGATTGCTGTTTTGTACAGTACTTTACAATACCTCATGTAATCATGGTACCTCGAGATACGAGTTTAATTCGTTCCAGAACCGAGCTCGTAAGTCAATCGGCTCGTATCTCAAACGAATTTCTCCCATTTAAAATAACTGAATTTGATTTAATCCGTTCCGGACCTATGAAAAATCCCCAAACCATTGTAAATTATGAATAAAGATATGTTTTTAAATAACAAATAAACATGTATAATTAACAAATACATAACAAAATATGAAATAAAGAAATAAAAGTTATTTAGCATAATAGTCTTACCTTGGAGACAGACGAGTGCGGCTAACGAATTTGAACGGCGAGGAGGAGGGAGGGAGGAAGGGATGCAGGCACTCTAGACATGTACGTAAACGGAGCTTTTTTAGAACTTAAAACTATTTTCGTAACTTTAGAACTAAAACTACACTTTCCTTATTTCAAATGAAAGAAAAAACTTAAAACAATGCACTTAACTTTAAACTTAAACTAAGCTTAACATTTACGTAAATTTAATCATCACTTGTTTTTGCTTTCTTGGCTGCACTTTTCTTTCTTTTGCGAGTGAGCGAGAGATGCTCTCGGATGATGCTCGACCCTGCGCGCCAACTAGCGGGATGCTCCGGAAACACGGCTCGTATCTCGGATTTAGGCTCGTATCTTGAACAAAATATGGCCCGAGCTCCGGCTCGTATCTTGAAAAACTCGTATGTTAGGCTGCTCGTATCTCGAGGTACCACTGTATGTTCATTCCAGTATTTTTGCACATGCAATATTGATTGAACATACAGTAGTTACGCTGGTCAGTGCTGTTTTTGTGTATTGTCTTTTGTGTAATGTCTTGTATTTTTTCTTTGCACTGTCTTTTGTCTTGCACTGTTTGCACCAGGTTGCACAGAGGCACTTTACGTGGCTAGGACTAATTTACTTAAGTCCTTAACCCTGTCTTTGTTTTATGTAGCACCATGGACCTGGAGAAACGTCGTCTCATTTCACTGTGTACTGTGACAGATATATATGGTTGAAATGACAATAAAAGCCTTTTGAGACCTAAATTCTAACTGATACATTTCATGAATGTTCCTATGTAGGTATGAGAATAACTGCTGTACAGCAACCTTTTTTAGGACCTTGGAGTTAAAGGGGATGGTTGATATTGACCTATAGCTGGGCAGCTGTCAGGGGTCCAGGCTGGGATTTATAATCAGGTGTTTGTTAACCACTTTTTCTGTTTAGTTATTTTCCTTTTAAGTGGAGCTACAATATCTGTGGATTCACCTTATATCAAAAGTTTGGATTAGCCTGTTTGTCTGCTTCCTGGCCCTGGCTCTGGATTGTCACTGATTAACTAGGCCTGTTCTAAGACTATGTGCTATGCTGCAAGACATGAGAGAATTTGAAAGAGAATTCTCCTCTGTAATTTCACTGCTGCATTTCTGCATCTAATACTAAGACATTAAAAAACTGAATAAGGAAGCAGTTGTGCGAGTCATTTCATATAGCTGATACTATAATTATACTTTTCTTATCGGTTTTAATAGACAGGAGTGTAGGCAGTATGGTGCTGAAAATTTTTGACCAGTTATCAGGCATCGCGTTAGTTCAATTTCCGACCCTTTAAATTCCCTTTCTTCGAGCCGCTTTCTAGCGCATTGCTGCTGCTGCGATATAAACTCCCTCCTCCAACCCCGACTCCTCCTAGCCAGAACCCGTTGTTTGTGTACCGATTACTTTATCTTCATGTATTCTTCATTTTTTTCTCTTCTCCTTTCCCCCTCTCTCTTTAATTTTATTTATCTATTTTCAAAACATGTAAGTGAGCATATTAATACTATGATGCATTAATACTCCAATCGCTGCTTTCCCCGCTCCGTTTATGCATGCGCACGGACGGGCGCGTGGAAAATTTGGCCCAGAACAGAACCATACCGCCAACACTAACTGTATGCACATCACTGATGAACCTTAATTTGACAAAGTGGTCCTGACTGAAATATTTGATATGTGTTCTGAGAGACTCAGTGAGTGGACAAAAAGTCACAATAATAACAGACATGTCTTTCTGAATGAGCACAATTAACATAGATTAAAATTACGGCGAGTGATATCAGGCCCTGGGTGAGCTGATCTAAATTAATTATGTGGATATTACGACTAATGCGTTTGTGTTTTCTAGGCATGGTGTTGGTGCGGACGGAGCTGGGTCAGTTAATGATGGTTCCACAGCAAGCACTGGCTCAAGCACAGGCCCAGAGTGCACTCTCGGCCCGACCTGCTGCCCCCACAACCACAGCCACTTTCAGAGTCACTACCCCACAGGTATATACACACACACACACACACACACACACACACACCTACACTCAGGCCAGGAGTCCTTCACTGTATACTGATAGACACAGAAGCTACACCTCCTTTACTGTGACTGACAGAAACAAACCACACCTCCGTTACTGTGACTGACAGAAACAGAAGCCACACCTCCTTCACTGTGACTGACAATCCAGCGTGTACATGCAGCTCGATGTAATTTGTATAACCGGAGGTTGCGATCGAGAATAACGGAAAGTACATAACATTATTTTATCATTAATACAGAAAAAAGGTAGCCTTAGCATGTAGCTAACTACTATATGTGTGCTGATAATTGATCATACTGCAGTAAAGTAAAAGTGTATTAAACATTAGTATACTTAATACATTAGTATACTCATATATATCTAATAATAATCTTGAATTTTTAATCTGTTAATTCTTTTTCTTTTATTATTCCTAATGGTTACCTTCTGCTCTGTTTATGTTCTGTAAAGCTGCTTTGAGACAATGTCTATTGTAAAAAGCGCTATAGAAATAAACTTGAATTGAATTGAATTGAAACTTGAACTTAAGGTACATTTATCAAATTATTAAATAGCCCTGCCCCCAGCCCCTGACACAAGAGGTTCTTAGGTCTAGACCAGCAACGTTCTGGTGCTACTTAAGAACCACTTTTCCTAGTTCAGAGCTGGTGCTTTGGGTGTCAAAAAAGAAAGAACTGATTTTAAATTAATCTCTGTCTCTGAACCAGCACTCAAACTGCCTCGGTGGAAAAAGGGCAACAGTGCTGTATCCAAGCATATTAGCAGAAAGTTGAGTGGAAGGCAAAAGTGTGGGAGAAAAAGATGCACAACCGAGAGAACCGCAGCCTTTAGAGGCTTGTCAAGCAAAATCCATTTTAAGGATTTGGGTGAACTTCACAAGGAATGGACTGAGGCTGGGGTCAAGGCATCAAGAGCCACCACACACAGATGTGCCAAGGAACTTGGCTACAGTTGTTGTATTCCTCTTGTTTAAGCCACTCCTGAACCACAGACAACATCACCAGTGTCTTACACCTGGTCACTTCATGTGTTGTCTCTGATCCGATAGCTATCTGATTTGTTAAAGCTGTTACATTTACATTAGGCCACATAAATGTGTCTTGGCGAATCGGATATCAACCCGATCTTTCTGCTCCCGCCCAAAATGCAAATATATTTTACCTCATTTCCGGGGTAATTGAAATGGGCCACGCTTTGGTTTATGCGGTTTTCAGAACGCAATGAAAAAGAAGACGAAAAAACTTGTTACGACGGTTATGCTACGAAAAACAGCATTTTACTGTTTGCTGCGTTTTTGCTGACGGCAGCAGTGCATTTTAAGACCCAACGAGACACCTGGGTGAAAGATCACCTGCGAGTGACGTACTTCCGTTTGGGAGGAGTATAGCGCTGACGTATGTGACTTGAACAACCACGTCCATTTACACCTGTCCAGTAAAATGCGTCCCAGACCACCTCCTGAAGTGGTTTGAATAGGGTTGCAAAATTCCGGGAATTTACAAGGCTGGAAACTTTCCATGGGAATTAACGGGAATATATGGGAATTAATGGGAGTATATGGGAATTAACTGGAAATTTAAAAGAAATACAGGGTTGCCTATAACAAGGAACCTAAATGAGGTTAAAAAAATCTCGCAGCATAATTTTGTGTAAAACAACAAGATTTAATGCAAATTAAGTCGAATCTGTACCCTGGAAGGCCATTGAGGCCAAACTCACTGCATGTACTTGTGTTCTTCCATAACATGCACAGTAACACTTTATTTTAGGGGCATTTAATTAGTTTCTTATTAGCATGAATATTAATAGAACATTGGCTATTTATTAGTACTTATTAAGCACATATTAATGCCTTATTCTGCATTACCTCATTCTATATTCTTAATTGTACCCAATACCTAAACTTAATAACTACCTTACTAACTCTTAATAAGCAGTAAATTAAGAGTGTTATGACCAAACAAAATGTTTATTTATGTTTGTATATGATATAGGTTATATAAATTTCCCTATATTTCCAAATATATTCCTTTCCATAAATTCCAGTAAAGTTTCTAATTTGGAATATTTCCAAAATCCCCCAGATTAAGTTCCTGTGTAAAGTTTCCTGAAATTTCCGGGGGTCTGGTCTTTTTTTTTACCATCGGATAGCTATCGGATCACAGAAAACACATGAAGTGACCAGGTGTAAAAAGCCTCTTAGCTGTGTTAAGGAGAAGAAGAACTGGACTGTTGCCCAGTGGTCCAAAGTCCTCTTTTCAGATGTATTTCATTTGCTCACATTGACAAGAGCACCCAAAGTTGGTTAAATGACCATGGTGTTGGTGTGTTTAACTGGCCAGCAAACTCAGCAGACCTGAACCCCATAGAGAATCTATGTTGTGTTGTCAAGAGGAAAATGAGAAACAAGAGACAGATGAGCCGAAGGCCACTGTCAAAGAAACCTGGGCTGCCACAAACTGATCACCTCCATCCCACGCTGAATCGAAGGAGTAATTAAAGCAAAAGGATTTAAAATGTGAGTCAAAATCATCACAATTAAAAGAACCAAAGACTTAAACTACTTCAGTCTGTGTGTACTGAATTTATATAATACATGACTTTCACTACTTGAGTTGAATTACTGAAATAAATGAAATTTTCCAGGTCATTCTAATTTATCGAGATGCACCTGTATATAAATGTTTTATATAAAAATGTTTGTCTTCGATTGAGCTGTAATTGAATTTTTATCAGATTATTAATCTTCACCTAAATGTAGTCGGTGTGTCTTTTAATCTTTTTTGGTGTAGTATATTCAGCTCCAACCCCATTTTTCTACTCCGTGTAATCGCTGTCCTTGTCCTTTTTCTCCCAGACTCTGATTTTAATGAGGTGATTAATATTTCAGAGAAGTTTTGCTTATCACCTTCTACCTGTTAGAATGTAATTAATCACAGTATTAGCGCTTACATTTACTAAGTGTAGTCCCCATTTATCTCGTTTGATTAATGATGAACGTGTTCTCACCTGGAGGAAAAAAAAATCATGGTCTGGCCTTATTTTAATACACAGCGACAGCAAATTGCCCACATTACTGATTAATAATAACAGTGTATATAATTAGCTACTAATCTTATGACTCTTTATGGGGCTTTTAAAAGGCATCACAGTTCAATTACTTCACCATCCACTAAGCCTGATGTTTTTTAATATTTCTCATAAAAGAAATGTTTATTTTCTCGGTGAACTTATGATCTATTGCCACCAGATGGCAGCACTGCACGGGAATTTTATCGATCCTATTACAGTAATATTACCTTTTCTTTTAGACGTAAAAATATGTTTTAAAATCTAATATTACAGTAATATTACTACATATTACATTTTTAAAATACATAATTTTTTACATCTAGAGCACCAAGCAAATATTCTAATCCATGGCAACTTAACCAATGTTGAGTTTAATTAATTGTAACATGTAAACTGGCTTGAAATAAAGCCTAAACCAAAAAATTTAACTTTTTGCTGAATTATTAAAATATATCTTTTTAATTATGGAAAAGACAACACCTTTGAATTAATCTACTGGTAAGAATTCTGGTAATAATTAATAATCCTGCCACCCATGTCATATAATATCATACTATGATACATTTTATACCTGGTATAAAGAGATAAAAGTAAAGTTCTGTTTAATTTTTGATTCATTTTCCTGTAGCTAAAGCTTACTCTGACTCCCAGACGTCTTTGTGAATGTGTTAAATCATTCATCATCCAGCTGCCTGATTGTTTTAAAAAGCCAACAGCTCCTTCAGTCCTAACTGAGAGATGCAGTGTGATGTGTGTGTGTGTGTGTGTGTGTGTGTGTGTGTGTGTGTGTGTGTGTGTGTGTGTGTGTGTGTGTGTGTTTAAATGCCCAAAGCTCTTCATCATCTGTGGGTTCTATCTATCTATCTTGTATTTGAGGTTGGTGCTGTTAGAAAAGGATTGTTGAATTTAACTGATAATTTTTATCTATTTTTTATCCCTTTGCCCTTTCTTCTTCTTCTTCTTCTTCTTCTTCTTCTTCTTCTTCTTCTTCTTCTTCTTCTTCTTCTTCTTCTTCTTCCTCCTCTCCTGCCTGCAGTCTCCCATCTCGGTCCAGGCGTCTCGGGTTGTTCCTGCTGTCACAAACAAAGTGGTTCAGTCCCAAACCCTGAGTCCTGCTCCTCAGACCTGCACGTCCACTTCTTCGTCTTCTACCACTACTACTACAACCACCACTGCTTCTGCTACTGCTACTACTACTACTACTACTACTCCTGCCCTTACTGTGAGCACTTCCTTCCTCCACTCTCTCTCTCTCTCTCTCTCTCTCTCTCTCTCTCTCTCTCTCTCTCTCTCTCTCTCTCTCTCACTCTCTCTCTCCCCCACTTTATCACACTTTCTTTATTATTTCTGTATGCTTTGTCCGGACTTCTGAATCTTTCTCCATATCCGTCTGTCAAGTTATACCAGAGGTTCTCAAGCGTTAATAACACGTGGCTCTTACGACCGACTGCAAAATCTCACCAGAGGACAGAACAGCATTGATTGTTATAAATACAATTATTGTTGTCCTACCAACGTAAATACTGACACTGACAGCGGCTTGTCCTGATCTGGGTCACGGTGGTGATCTAGAGAACATACCTGTTCATAATCAGAGCACCATGCACACACACACACACACACACACACACTGTACACATCTAGGAGCATGTAGCATCACCAAACCACTTGGCATGGAGGAAACCAGAGAACCCAGAGGAAACCCAATGACGGAGAGAACATCCACATGGCAGTTTGTCTCTCTGCATCGCTTCAATATTAAGAACAAGAATCTTGATTTTATATTTATACAGTATCTGTAATTTAATTTAATTTCTCTCATCTCCAAATTCCCCGGTCATCCAATGTTCATTTCCTGTTGGTATTTGTTCTCTATTTTTCCTCCAGATTTTATTATTTATTTATTTTTTTCAAATTTATTATCAGAATATCAATAAACACGTGAACCTCATTTGTTCACAATATAATAAATTATAAGAAGAACTATAGAAATTATAAGATTTCTACTTCTGGTACTCACTCACTCTCTCTCTCTCTCTCTCTCTCTCTCTCTCTCTCTCTCCGTGGGGGTGTGTGCATGTTCTGGGACATGTGATGTGACAGTGGACGTGCCTCATGTCTTGCAGTGTGTGGCCTTGCTAGAGGCACAGTGTGTGTCAGCTCCTGTTTATTTCACTGTCTGTTTTCTCTACCTCTCTGTCCTCCAGAGGCCGCCTTTGGCAGTGGCAGCGCCCCAGCAGCACCCTGCAGCTCTGGCCCCCCAGGGGCCCACTCTGGCTCCACCCACCGCAGCTGGCCCTGCCCCTGGAGCAACTGTTATCTCCCAGGTACAAATCTTAGCATGGAGTTTCTTCAAAGTTTCCTATTCTATTTTTCTTACTTGCCTTTTTACACACACACACGCACACATACACGCACACACACACGCACACACACACACACACACACACACACACACACACACACACACACACACACACACACACACACACACACACAGTGTGTCATGGCACTGAAGCACATTCTCTTTTCTTCAGGAAATGCAAGAGAATGTGAAAAAGTGTAAGAACTTCCTGGCTACATTGATCAAACTCGCATCCCATAATTCCCCTTCACCAGAGACGTCACGGAACGTGAAATCACTGGTGCAGGACCTTCTGGTGAGTCCCAACAGTTCACTGACTTTACCCGGGGTAACACCGTAATGACAGCTGCTTCAGTTAGGCGATTAAGCGATGATCCCCAAGCTTATTTAATATTGGCATCCTCTTTGTAACCATGGCAACTGTTTCCAGGCTATGTGGCCCTGTGAAAGGTGAAAGGTGCAGGGTGTCTTGCTATATGTCAGATCACATAACCTGATAAAACACGTCGGGAAATTGAATCCGACGCCGATCGGGGTCAAATCGGCTCATCTCAGATCAAACGAATTTAACCACCGACTCAATTGTTCTCACATTTGTTTGGAATTTTGTAAAAATGGAATATCGCCATGCCACTTTTTATATTTACTGTGTAAAATCAAGACGTTTTCAATATATTCAATATATTGCTTTGAAAAGTAGACCGTGTTAGACCTCTTTAGACTCTGCATATAAATGAACTCCATTGAAGAAATGCAGTTAAAATGAAGTTAAATAGAAATAAGAAGCAGTAATAGAGAATGATGTGCACTTGAGGCTCAAGTAGAGAATGGGCAAACATTACAGAACAGGAAGTGACGTCCTAAAGGTGCAGGCAGGCGAGTTACACGCAGTGAGAGTAAAAGTGCAGTGTTCAGGATGACAGTACACACAGGAGACATGAGACTTTCTCCAGTTTAGTCATCAGGCTACAGAAACTCTTGACTGAATTATAAAAGGCTGAACATGTAGCTAACAGACTGGGTGCAGTCTTTAGTGCTGAACCTTTTGTTGTCTCAGGATGCCAAAATCGAACCAGAGGAATTCACCAGCCGGCTGCAGACGGAGCTGAAGTCATCGCCACAGCCTTATCTGGTGCCTTTTCTCAAGGTGACACTCACACACACACGCACACATGCACACGCACACACACGGGGCCAGAAATGAATTGCATGCACACAAACAAACAAACAAACAAACAAACAAAGAAATATATAAGTAAATAAATAAATAAATAAATAAATGTGACATACATGTATATGTATTGACGTCTTTAGCGGTACCATACATACACACACAGTGTATTGCAGTCCTACATGCTTGCGCCGTGACAGCTCCTTCCTTTCGGGAGCTCCAGCCAATAGCCTGCAGGCGTGTCTAGCCAATCGTGACGTGTGTCACATGCTGCCACCAACACTGATGATTCGAGCTGTCACACCATGTTAGCATTCTTAACTCTTCAAACACACACACACACACACACACACACACACACACAGTAACAGACACACACCATTACTGTATATATACACTTCTGATCGTAAGGTACATTATACTGTAGTGGCATAAATATAAGCAAACTTGTCATGTAGTCACACTGTTATTTTTATTTTTATTAAGTTCTTAGCTTTAGTGCATGCACACCTCTAAAAAAAAGTTTAGAGGATTTTACTTTATAGGTAGAGGTTTTTTCTTCATATATTGTTTGTGTGTGTGTGTGTGTGTGTGTGTGTGTGTGTGTGTGTGTGTGTAGAAAAGCTTGCCAGCATTACGTTTGTCCCTGCTGAACAGTCAGCAGTCACTCATTCAGCCCCTGCAGCCTAAAACCACCGCGTCTCCAACGGGAGCCATCGCCGGGGCTGTTACCACAGGCTGCTCCCCCCGGCAACCTAACAGCACAGTTACACCACCACAGGTAGGCACCTCTCTTTCTCTCTCTCTCTCTCTCTCTCTCTCTCTCTCTCTCTCTCTCTCTCTCTCTCTCTCACTCTAACACACACACACACACACACACACACACACACACACACACACACACACACACACACACAGCCATTCAGAGAAATCCTGCAGGCAGAACTGAAGGAATAAACAGTGAAAGTCACAAGATTTGAAAGATGCTTCAGTTAATTAAATAGCAAGAGTCTGGCCAAAATTTGTGACATCAGCAATGCAGCAATTCAACTAGAGTCAAATCAAACCGATATGGTAAAGTGTCATGACTTGCAGTGTTGTAATGCAACGGAGTACAAATACTTTGTTACTGTACTTAAGTAGAAATGTCACGTATCTGTACTTTACTTCACTATTTAAATTTGTCAACTTTCACTTTTACTCCACTACATTTCCTAAATAAAATGCAAACTTTTACTCCGATATATTTCCACTACGCGTCTTTGTTACTCGTTACTACAAAATAAAATCAGCAGAAATGTGTGCGACTGCAATAAGGGAGGTTTGGCGAATCACTGCTCCTAGATTACATTACGCGCTCCGCACGCTGTATACGCATAAGCACAGGTACGCCCACCGTGCACGCGCAGTCAGAGCTGGAGGTGTTTATCTATAACGTTAATCGGCTGAAAGCCGCAAAGACGGCAACCAAAAGCAGTGAAATGTCACTATTCTTATTACCAGAGTTGTAGCACAAACAAAATATTAATGCAAACAATCCATTAAATACTAAATAAAAATAACATTTATTGATTGGGTCTTTGTCTTGTGGATATTAGTTTATTAATGACTGCATTCATTGGACACACTGTTCGTAGAGAATGCACACATACATGAACTGATCTGATTCAAGACTGGCATCATTACGTCATGCAGAAAATTTTGGTGTCCACTTTTGCCATTTAATAATACCATAACTTTTGCCTTACTATGTAGTCATATAATATATCATATAAAACTCTTCTTGTTTTAAATTCTCACTGAGGGCTAAAACCCCTAAAGATGAAACCCTAGAACCGCCCCTGATCTTATGCCTACCGAAAATCACTGAAATTTTACTTTTTACTTTTACTTCAAATACTTAAGTACATTAAATATCAGAAAATGACTTTTGATACTTAAGTACAGTAAATATCAGATACTTTAAGACTTTTACTTGAGTAATATTATAAAAGGTGACTTTCACTTCTACCGAAGTCTTTTTCTAGTACGATACCTATACTTTTACTCGAGTATTGCTTTCTAGTACTTTATACAACACTGATGACTTGTCTCTAGAAAGTTTGTCATCATCCTAGAACATAGAAGCTTGTAATAACCTCCGAATGTCGAACCTTATAATCCGATCCGAATTTGGTTTGGTTAGGAAAAGTTCAGCTTTTAACACCAGAGCACTCTAATATGAGCTATCCCTGAAATCTGTGCCAAATGATCACTCTTCATTTCAGCTCAGTGGTTAAGGTGTTGGACTACTGATCGGAAGGTCGTGAGTTCGAACCCCTGGTCCACTAAGCGGCCACTGCTGGGCCCCTGAGCAAGGCCCTTAACCCTCAATTACTCAGTCGTATAAATTGAAATAAAAATGTAAGTCACTCTGGATAAGTGTGTGTCAAGTAAATGAATGTGGAACGATTCCAACTCTCTAATATTTCACTGGAAGCTCCGCCCTGTCTCTCATCAATAACGTTTTGTTTCGGACCTTGACTCGTTTTTTTTCCAGCTTAAATCTACCTCTGATAAACTAAAGGACAAACAATTACTGTACACACTATTCATATCATGGATTTTAAACAGACTACAATACTATAATAAATACTAATAAATAATGCAATAAATGTTTAATGATATTCAGATCTATTTGACCAGTAGGATGCACTAAAAAACATTTTTTATTGTTTATACCAAGACTTTTATTAAAAAAATAATAATATTGAAAAGAAGAAAAACGTAACCTTTTTAACATCACATCGAATAAAAAAATAGACGAAATAGACGATGAACGCTCGGATCTGTTGTTTTCATTTCTATTTAAATTCTGTGTAAAATCACTTTGCTCTCCTGTGGAATAGTTCGAGCAGCAGGTTAACAGTCAAGTCATTTGCTAAGCTCACATGCTCTGCATTTTAAACAGATCTGCTCTAAAGCCAAGTTTGACTCTCCCTCAGTTTCTAGCTGAATATCACCTTCGTTTCTCCCTGAATGTGAGACAGATTCGACTACCAGTTTGTCTCACTCCTTCCCTTCCTCACTCCCTCCCTCCCTCCGTCCCCGTGTCACGTTGCGGTGAGCCCACCGCTCCTGGGCCGAAAGCACGTTCACGTCTCAGAGGCCCTGAGCCGGGTATGAGCTGAAGGCGTAGGGATGTTGCGGCGGTGTGCAGGAAAACAAGGCAGTGAAATATGTGGCATGAGAGAACAGGGCAGGATGGATGGGAGCCCTGGGGGACTCGCCAGGGGCC
Source organism: Tachysurus fulvidraco (assembly GCF_022655615.1). NCBI lineage: Eukaryota > Metazoa > Chordata > Actinopteri > Siluriformes > Bagridae > Tachysurus > Tachysurus fulvidraco. Next base: position 23,791,786 of record NC_062530.1, on the reverse strand, counting down.
CAACGGAGGGGACGGCCTGCTTATTAATGCGCTCTCTCTCCCTCTATGTTTATCTTTTGTTTCTCTTTTCCTTCCTCCCGGTTGTTTACTACCAACCTCTGCACTTTCTTGTATCAACAAATCATCCTCTCTTTACATTTATTCTAAACTTTAACTTGCTTCTGACTCTGTCTTTCACTGTATAGAATATCAAGAGGACAGGGGCAATAGGAGGGCAGGTTCGGATGCCCGTGGTCATCACACAGACTGTGCGGACAGCAGGTAAGACTCCTGATCATTAGACATCGTGAGCACTGAGTGTTTTTAATAGGTCCGTGCTGTATTTCATACATTAAAGTAAATCCTATTAACACACGAGCGGTATCAGTAATGACCAGTGTACTGTAATACTTAAGTCTAGTCCATGTGTAGTGCAGTAGAAAGTAACTGAGATCTAGAGAGCTGAACATAGACACTGCTACAGCGTCGTCTTACCAAACCTGATTAAACCTTTTAAACACAAAACTCATAAAGCGCTCAGAGTTCATTACTGTCAGGTTGATGAAAGTAACGGCTCCTACACACTACATTGTACTAGGCGATCAGCCGCTGTCTGTCATCGACAGCGAAGGATGTAAATACGGCGAAAACCAAGAAGGTTGTTTCGCTTACAGCTGTACAGAAACATATTTTCAGACGTGAAACAAGACTCAACTCCATCCAAGGTGGTTAATCAAGCTAGTACTCTACGTCATATAAAATCGACTAGATAGCGTTTATGAAGAATTCAAATTCAAGATGCATCACTAAGGAGATTAATACAGACAGATTCAACTGAGCAATTGAGGGTTAAGGGCCTTGCTCAGGGGCCCAGCAGTGGCAGCTTAGTGGACCTGGGATTCGAACCTACGACCTTCCGATCAGTAGTCCAATACCTTAACCACTGAGCTACCACGTGACGTCTCATTTGAAATTTGAAAGGACATGTTCCTGTGTTGCAGAGAATGCTGTAGGTCGTGCTGTCATGACGCAGATCTGTTGGGACGTGTCCCAATAATCCCCCTGCTCCTTTTCCTCAGGTGGTGTAGGGAAGAGTCCGGTGGTGCAGGCGGGAAAAAGCCCCGTAGCAGCAAGCGTACAGCTCTCAGGGGCTCAGAAGAACAAAGTGAACGACCCTGGGGGAGGCTCCTTCAGGTACATCCAAGGAGTGTGTGTGGTTGTGTGGTTGTGTGTGTGTGTGTGTGTGTGTGTGTGTGTGTGTGTGTGTGTGTGTGTGTGTGTGTGATAGAGTGTGTGAGATTTGCGGTAAGTAGGTAGTAAGCACTTTAACCTGCTCAGGCTGGATCTGGAGCATATCCTGGCCATCACACGATGTTCTGAGTTTATGTTTGATGCTGAATGTCACACTACAGGTTAGATTATAGGCTAGCTGTGTTTTTGATACTTTAAGGTTCGAGGCAGTGCGGAAAAATCACTCTATACCTAAAATCTCATCTCGGGAAAGAGGGGCATGGGGCAATAATACACCACAATGACACATGTTCACCCCTAGGGGCAATTTAACATAGACAGTTTATGTTCCTGTGAGGTGCAAGGAAACTGGACAAGCTTAAGAGAATGTAGTGTATGATTTATATATTGTGTATCTACAGGCGTTAGGTGCGCTGAGATGCAGGTACGAGTGTGTAAACATCAGAGCAGGCACACGGGGGCAGCATTGTTCTTAGCTGCAGCGGCTCGCTGTAGGCGACTCTCTGAGGACAAATCAGCTCGTCTAATCTCACTCGTCTTCTCTTGTTTTTTTCTCTCCTGACAAACTCCTCATCTCACACTCTGTCCTCTTTAACCTCTCATTGTCTTGTTTCATCCTTCTTGTTTAGAACGCACATTAGAAAAAGAGCTGGACGTTTAAGTCGATATCTCAGGAGTTTTTCCAGAGACAACTGGTTGTAAATTAAAGTTGGGTGTCTTATTTATTTATGTTTGGTTCTTTTTTCCCCCCGGAGCGGCACGTAGTTTAAATCGGCCTGTACTGATGCAATGCTGCTGCTTTGGGGGAAGAGAAGAGTATGTGACGGGTTTAGTGTATATGTGAGAAGGTGGTGCAGTGATTGTGATGCTGCTGGGGCGTACAAACTTTTGCTCTGTTCTAATACACTGTGTTTAAGAGTTTCTTGTACCAACCCAAAGTTGATTATTTTCCTGTTATTACTTCATTCCCTCTCTTTATCTCTTTCTCAACGTTCATAAACGTCCAAAACGTTCTCGAAAGGAAAGCCGTCTCTTTCCCTGGTCAGAAAACCTCAGTTACGGCTTTACGCTGAAAAAAAGTGCCGACCCTGGAGACTCGTTCCGCAATAAGCCATAAGGAAACCGTACGAGTTCCCTTGTAGGTTACTATAGAAACGCTAACCTATTAGAACGAGAGCATTAATGCAAACCTGTGTAGTCTGCAGTGCCGTAGTAAACAATTCAATGCTTTCTGTCCAATCAGAATCCAGAATTCAGCAGCAGTGTCGTGTAAATATTCATAATTCATTTTCATTAGAGACAGATAATCGCAAATTTCCATAATTGTGTAAAATCACAATTTGGGGTTGTGTTTTTGTAGGTTGTCTTTATGTGACGTGTTTTTGGTGCAGATCTGTGTGTGTGTGTGTGTGTGTGTGTGTGTGTGTGTGTGTGTGTGTGTGGTGGTTGACCAGGCCACCGAGTGCATCATAAGGGCCGTGTGTGTATCCACCCCTGAGGCGAGCCGTAGCCACAGGCACCGATTGCTGAACCAATAAATCTTTAGCAGCTGCGCTAATTAAGCTGTCAGAGCTGCATGTAGCACCAACCTTTCTTCCCAGTGGCACTTTTTTTTTGTTGGCCACAGCAGTCCGGAAGCTTCCATGACCTGCTAATGCCATGTTGTCCTCTGTCCCCATTCAGGGTTTATGGATAGATGAGTTTCTCCGTCTGTAGTCTCTTTTCATGCTTTTTGTTCCGTGAACAAACTTGAGACGAAGCAAAAAGTTCACGCGTGCACAAAGAACGGCGGAAACGAGCATCGTGTTCGTTTGGCCCGATCTGATCACATCACCCTAGCAACTATAACAAAGCAGCACTTGAGAATGATCAGAAATGTGTTCTTTATATATAAAGAAATGTGTTCTTCTATACAGTGTGTATATATATGTGTGTGTGTGTGTGTGTGTGTGTGTGTGTGTGTGTGTATTTAACAGAAATCCTTAACATTTTGAATTGATTTCTAGATGCGTTAGAATTCAATCTCATTATGATTACATCATCAAAAGTTTCCCCAAAACATCATTAACGAAGTTATTCGTTACAGTTTTTAACTAAAAAACATCGGGAGTAACGAAAAACTAAATGATATCACCTCAGACTGTCAAACGTCCTTTAAGTTCAGTAACACACCGATGTAATATTTATGTTATAGCACCACATAGGAAGTAGTGCAACACTATACACGTCTGCTCAACATTTACTCAGGTTAGACTTTAGAAAAACTGAAACGTCTGGGACTTTTTGTTTTAATAAAAAACGCATTTAGATCCGACCGGAAACGGCCAACCGGCTCAACACACTCATTTTGTGTCTAAAAGCAGACAACGAGGCAGTCTTTAAATTCACAGATTTATGTATTAGATGAGGCACTTTTCATTTTTTTTCCCAGACTGTAATAAAAGTCATTAAAAAAACCACCCCGACGTGTTCAGGAAGCCATGACTGGCGGTGTACGTTCATATCAAAGAAATGACAGAAGGTAAAAATCCTGTTGCTTTCATAAGCAGAGAAAACAACACGGAGGCAATAACATGATTCACCATAAAACTGTAAGGTTTTAGATTTGTTTTTACTTATTTACCCACACGAACGCCGTCTCGTCACGATTATTTAGCTTTACATTTATTACGCTACCCGAGGTTCATCTACCTGCTATGAAATTCAAATGGTGTGAGAACGGCTTTATAAAAGCCCTAATAGAAATACACTAACCGAGCGGTTTTTCATTTCGGATGAAATATTGTTTTATAAGAAGCGCTGGGTAACACAGGAAAAATTCATAAAGTAGGCTAGAGATGTAGAATTAAGATTCTTGTTGTCTTGGAAAGTTGTCTCACACACTGTGTTTGCATGATACGCTCCCTATTAAGGGCAGTCGTGGAAGTCGTGGCCTAATGGTTAGAGAGTCTGACTCCTAACCTTAAGGTTGTGGGTTCAAGTCTCGTTCCGGCAATACCACGACTGAGGTGCCCTTGAGCAAGGCACCGAACCCCACCCTACTGCTCCCGGGTGCCGCCACATAAATGGCTGCCCACTGCTCCGGGTGTGTGTTCACGGTCTGTGTGGGTGTGTTCACTGCTGTGTGTGTGTGTGCGCTTTGGATGGGTTAAATGCAGAGAACGAATTCTGAGTATGGGTCACCGTACCTAGCCGTATGTCACGTCGTCAAGGATAAACCGACTGAAGATAAAGTGAATGATTGATCATGTGACCCCTGAATTCAAAATCATATGCAGTAGAGATTCAGAGACTCACTAAGTTCTGTGTACAAACACACAAAAGCATAAACACACTCATTATCTTCAGCTCCTCTCCTTACCTACCCGTTCATGGCGTTCAGCTGGTGTTTTAACTCCGTGCAGCTTTAATCGTGTGTGTCAGCCTCCCACTGCGGTGTCAGACCTCATACACACTCTGAGGAACTGAACAGAGGAGAAGCGTGGCTGTGTAGCTCCAGCATGAGGGCAGGAATACAAGCAAAGCTCAGGAGTCTCTGTCAAAACCAGTGGACGGAAATGAAAGTAGAGAATGATGACCTTCGGCCCTCTGGAACCCCCTGTGCATACAGGGTAATTAGGACACAGTTACCATGGAAATGGCAGGGCAGAGGTCACGATTGTGTTTGTGTGTATAGGTGAGAGAGACAAACGGTGTCCAGATATGTACAGGTGAGAGCGACAGACGCTGTCCAGTATATTCAGGTGAGAATGATGGTGTCTAGGTATGTTGAGTAGAGTGCAACAGTGTCCAAGTGTGTTCAGGAGAGAGAGACCCAGGTATGTACAGACATTGCCCAGGTATATTTAGGTCAGATTGATAGTGTACCAGGGTCCAGGTGACAGTGACAGTGTCCCGGTGTGGTCAGATGAGAGACAGGCATTGTCCAGGTGTGTTTAGATGAGAGAGACAGACATTGTCTAGGTGTGTTTAGGTCAGATTTATAGTGTCCAGGTGACAGTGACGGTGTCCAGGTGTGGTCAGGTGAGAAAGACAGACCTTGTCAAGGTGTGTTTAGGTCAGATTTATAGTGTCCCATTGTTCAGGTGACAATGTCCAGGTGTGGTCAGGTGAGAGACAGACATTGTCCAGGTGTGTTTACATTTACAGCATTTGGCAGACGCCCTTATCCAGAGCGACGTACAGAAGTGCTTAAATCTGTAACATACTTAAGAAACCGTGAGTTTAAAACATTGTTCAAAGTTACAATGACAAAGTTTCAAAAGTGTTTTATTTTGAATAAATTCAGAAGATAGGGGAAAAGTTGACGTGAGAGTGACAGTGTCCAGGTGTCTAGGACACTGTCCAGGTGTGACACTGAGAATGACCGACCGTGTCCATGTGTATTCAAGCGTTGTATTTTGTCTTTCAGGGACGACGATGACATCAACGATGTTGCGTCTATGGCCGGGGTAAACTTGAGTGAGGAGAGCGCTCGTATCTTAGCAACCAACTCCGAGCTAGTGGGCACACAGATCCGCTCGTGTAAAGACGAGGCCTTCCTGCCCACGGGTTTACTGCATCGACGCATACTGGAGACGGGTAACACACACACACACACACACACACACACACAATGTCTTCTTTAAAATAAGGAAATTTTTGAATTAAAAGACTTACTGTAATTACTGTAACCTGTGTACTATTAGGCACTTTCTATCCACTTGTTCTTACAGCAGTGAGGTAAATAATTCTAGATATCATTTGTACACTGTAGTGTAGTCATTTGTTATTGTTGACAGGGATTAGCTTGGTATTAATATCTTTAATTCTTCTATTTGGAATTATGGATTTATACACACTTCAAATATTTCCATTTTACTCCCATCATCTTCCACTTCTGTCCTTTTCACACACAAGCTAAGCCTCGGCGCTGGATAAGATAAATCCCGAGGCTCCAGTCTGTTTGCATTTCGATGTTTGTTGGTTGTTAGTGTGCACCCTCAAGCAATAAAGGATGGAAATGTGTGGTGTCTGTGTGTGAGTGTGATTTTAAGGACATGGCGTCCACTGCTGGTCTTGTGTCAGTGATTGGGTGAGTAAAGGTCTCAGGTGACAGTGGACAGAGGGAGGCCAGTGAGTCTGCCAGCTTCACTCAGATGCTCAGGCTCTGTTCTGCTTGCTCTCTATTTTCTCTTATTGTTAATAATGTTGGCACTTGTGCAGAGGCCACGCCTTCCTTTACTGGTACTGATAGGCATGTAGGCCACGCCTCCCTTACTGGGACTGACCGATGCACAGGCCATAGAAAAAATAGGCCACGCCTCCCTCACTGGGACTGACAGGCACATAGATTATAGAAACATAGGCCACGCCTCCCTCACTGGGACTGACTGATGAGTAGACCATAGAAACATAGGCCACACCTGTCTCACTGGGACTGACAAGCACATAGGCCATACAAACGTAGGCCACGCCTCCCTCACTGGGACTGACAAGCACATAGGCCATACAAACATAGGCCACGCCTCCCTCACTGGGACTGACAGGCACATAGGCCATACAAACGTAGGCCATGCCTCCTTCACTGGGACTGACAGGTACATAAGCCATAGTACATAAGTACATAAGAACATAGGCAACTCCTCCATTGGGACTATACATGCACATAGGCCACGCCTCCCTCCCCGGGACTGACAGGCCTCTGGGCCAAGCTTCCTTTATTGGGTCTGATATGCATGTAGGGCACATCCCCTTCACTAGGACTGACAGGCACATAGTCTATGCCTCCCTCATTAGGAATAAAAGGCACACAGGCTTCGCCTCTCTTATTAGGAATGAAAGGCACATAGGCTATGCCTCCCTCACTGGGACTGATTGAAGTGTGAAAAATGTACTGGATAATGTTTCACATTAGTGTCTATAAACTCAGACCGTACTGTTACAAATATGCTTGGATTTATTTAGCTGTCACTGCAAAACTCACTTTAAAATCCATATCCCTGAACACCGAGGCTCACACGGTGACCGCTGCTTGTCTTTGGGCTATGACGGGTCAGTGCTGATGTCCCTGCTGTGTGCCTGGACATGGCACACACTCTCAGCTGGAGCTGTCAGTGGTGCTGTCTACAGTAACATAAGCAGAGTGAAACACCTCATACACAATAAACCACACAATACACACACACACACACACACACACACACAGTACAACATGCTGTAGTTCAACATGCTGTAGGGTCAGTCAAGCTAACTCTTGATGGTTCAAATGTTGAGTTTCAAACAAAATTGAGGAATCTAGGGGTAATTTTCGATGCCAATTTAACATTTGAGCCACATATACAAAATACGGTTAAAACTGCATTCTTCCATCTCAGATTTATTGCCAGATTGCGTCCAATGCTGAGAGACTGATCAACTCTTTCGTGTTTTCCCGTGTTGATTATTGCAATGCCATGTTGGCTGGTATGTCTAAAGCTACCCTAAACAAATTACAGGTAGTGCAAAAGTCAGTGGCTAGAATACTTACTAGAACTAAGTTAAAAGATCACATTACTCCCGTTCTGGAGTCCTTGCATTGGCTCCCCGTTAGGTTTAGGGTTGATTTTTAAGATTCTGATGCTCACCTACAAGGCCTTACATGGGTTGGCTCCTCAATATCTGACTGAGCTTTTAATTCCATATATTCCATCTCGCGACCTTCGTTCTTCTGAAACTGGTCTTTTAAATGTACCTTTAACTCGTTTAAAATCGATGGGAGATAGGGCCTTCTCTTCACTAGCTCCAAAACTGTGGAATTCTTTACCAACTGAGATTAGGCAAGCAACATCTCTTGGTACTTTTAAATCTCAACTTAAAACTCATTTTTTTAGGGTAGCTTTTAATTTTGACTAATTTGTAATTTTACATAGTGCTTATTTTATAGTCTATTTTGTTGTTTTAATTTTAATCTTTATATTATGTCTGTACAGAATTTTTCTTGTTTTTATTTTGCTTTCGTAAAGCGCTTTGAGATCTTCTTTTAAAGGCGCTATAGAAAATAAAGGTTATTATTATTATTATTATTATTATTATTATTATTATTAAATTCAGTTATAATTAAAAGTCATTTTAATCCAATATTGCTGTAATATGAAAAAAAAAAAACATGATTGTTCTCTATGTACTCTCAGGTCATATAAAAATATAATATCATCATACACTTAGTCTCAGCACCACAACATGACCTTGTTCCCTTTCAGTTGCTCGTGATTGTGAGTTATTCCGTGTTTTTGGAACGGCAGCTGCAGGAAATGCCAGTGCGTGATTAACTTTTAACTGTTCCTCTTAAAAGCTTTTTGCCCCGGTTTTGTGTTTTGCCGCTCATTATCCCTTTGTGATCTCGACTGTTTTCGAGTTGTTGAGGAAGCGAGGACTGTATGTATGCAACGGCCGCTTTAAATAATTGCCGTGATTTACTTAAAAGAACAGAAGAAGGGGGAAATTATGTTAATGTAGAAATGAAAGAAAAGGACATGACACACAGTAACTGAAATTGTTAGTGGCTGTAGGTAAGCCTAATTAATGCAGAAAGTCAACACAAATAACACACACACACACACACACACACACACACACATGCTAGTCAGGAGCGTTTTAATTATAGTGTTAACTTTTCTTTTTCCTCAGAACAAAATTGGCTTCATTCATCGTTTCTGTCAACAGATGCCGTGTTATATTTTGCACGGCGTTTTACACCCCTAGTAGTTAATACACACCATACTTTGTTTTTAGGATGTTTCTATGCAACTGTGATGCAGATGTTCAGAAAAAGATTCTTGGGCTGCAGAGTGCATCTAAAAAGTAATTGAATATAACTTCTGTCGTTCGTTCGCGCTGATTTTTGAATTCTCGATTCTGATTGGTCAGAACGTCTTGGTTCGTTTCTTATAGTCCTCTATTGTCATTAAATCAGATTTATTTTAGTATACTTGTTCTAGTATGTTATTCATTCTATAATAATTGTGTAGAGATTCATTCATTCATTTTCTACCGCTTATCCGAACTTCTCGGGTCACGGGGAGCCTGTGCCTATCTCAGGTGTCATCGGGCATCAAGGCAGGATACACCCTGGACGGAGTGCCAACCCATCACAGGGCAAACACACACTCTCATTCACTCACACACACACACACACTACGGACAATATTCCAGAGATGCCAATCAACCTACCATGCATGTCTTTGCAAACTCCACACACACAAGCCGGAGGCGGGAATCGAACCCCCAACCCTGGAGGTGTGAGACGAACGTGCTAACCACTAAGATTTTTTACATAAATAGATTTCTCACAAAAGTGTTATTTTTGTTGAACCTATATTAAAGGAGTCTCCATATTCAGTGCTGTGTAACAAGCAGGGGTTTAGATGTAAACGTTTACAGCTGACAAAGCAAAGCTATGACGTAGTGCAGCTGTTGTAGTGTAAGTGATAACAAAATAACAAAGGTGCGCAGCCGATGTTTTACGACATTAAATGTAACTGTAAATAGAAAACTGTTATGAAACCAGTAAGGAGCACAGAGTGCTTCATAATCAGAGCAGGTGCACTGTATGTACCCCATAAAAGTCTCATTAATACAGTGAGAAAATGGTAACGTCCATTCCCATGTCTCCTAGCTAAGAAATTCGGCGTGACGGAGGTTTCTCTGGAGTCGGTGAACTTCATCGCTCACGCCACACAGACACGGCTGAGGACGGTGCTGGAGAAAGTGTCCTTCATCGCCCAGCATCGGATGGACTCCTGCAAGGTAGGGAAGGATTTCTTTCACCTTCCCCAGAGAAGAAACTTGGATACTCTTGGATTTTTATAAAACTAGAAGATCTTTCTGTTTGCTCTAAGATGACTTTGCTTATAAAAATTATTTGGTGTAAATTTTTGAGAAGAGAATCGTTTCATCAGGAGCTTTAGTGGAGCAGGAATGTTTTAGGTTTTCAGGTTAAATGTTGAAACATTTTGCTGCGTTTCAGCTGCAGGGAGGTGCTAGATTTTCAGTCAAATAAACAAACAAATCTGTATTTCTCGTTAGGTGCTTCTGAACATCTGGGCCTGTATTCATGAAAATTCTCAGTGTAAAGACTTTCTCCTAGTGACGGGATTCTAAGAAAATGCTTAGAAATGTGGGCGTTTCCTCTTAAAGTTAAAGAGAAGATCCTAGTAAAGATAAACGTTATTCATAAAGCATCTTCACCCTTAAAAGAGCTCATAAGGTTAAACAGTGTTAGTAGTAGTGAGGAGGACTTTTAAGAGGATTAAGAGTTTCTTCATCAGAGGAGAAAATGTCTGAAAGGTGAAGAGGAGAAGAAATGTACTGTATACAATATTTAATAATGATAGTGAGTTAATAAGATGATACACATCAGATCGTGTAGGGATTAATTTTGTGACCGATCATATTAGAGATTACATCTCTGACACAGTGTTGAAATTATATATGTATAAATTTATATTCTGCTGTTATGTCATTTAGAGATTCACTAACATCTCTGAAATGATAGAATTTGTCTGTATGATATTTCTGCTCTGTGTCTGAGATGTTAACATTTATAACATACAGATGTTAGAGTGAGTGATACGGCTAAGTACGGTGACCCATACTCAGAATTTGTTCTCTGCATTTAACCCATTCAAAGTGCACACACAGCAGTGAACACACACACAGCAGTGAACACACACACAGCAGTGAACACACACCCGGAGCATTGGGCAGCCATTTATGCTGTGGCGCCCGGGGAGCAGTTGGGGGGGTTCGGTGCCTTGCTCAAGGGCACCTCAGTCGTGGCCGGCCCGAGACTCGAACCCACAACCTTAGGATTACGAGTCAGACTCTCTAACCATTAGGCCATGACTTGCCCAAATAAACATCCCTAATACAATCGGGTCACGAACGTAATCCCTACATGATATAAGATCAAATATCTAACATAGAGACAAAGTGAAGGTTTATAACAGACCAGATTTTAAAAGTTCACCTGTTTTTTTTATTCCACAACCAATCACAGTCTTCATAATATGTCATACCTAGTAACAGGTTAAGCCTCGCCTCCTCTTTAAGATAAAAGTTGTTGTATTTTCCTTGTTCAGAGTTGAACTGAGTTTGGTCCTGAATCACTCTTAAGATATTAGAAATAGTTTTAAGCTAAATTAGTAGCTCTCTGCGATCATTCTGAGAATTTTTATAAATACAGGTCTTGAAATTTATATCTAAAGTGTTAGGGTTTAACTGATATGAAAAAGTCTCTGATGCTGATTTTTAACAATCATAAACATTCACGTGTTTAACACCACCACCAGGGCTTTAATGATACGAATGTTATTTTCTCATGACTGCTTAACATAGTAGAAATGGAAAGAGACTTTTAGAGTAAAACAGTCTTTTAGAGCAAAAGTTTTCCAATGTGATTTCAAAGCAAGTGAATAATGTGAGCTGTCCTTTTGAATCAGGTGTGTGATGTATTTCTGGAGGGAAAGTAGTGCTTCAGTGAACAGCTAAGCTTCTCCAGCTGTCTAGTTTGTGAGTTATAAGAGACATTTGCTGTAGTGAATCAGTAATAAACATGTCTGAAACTTCTAGAAAGACATTTCTGTGTGCCCATTTTTTCAAGATCGATGGATTCATGCAGTTTAAAGTTCATGTATATGAACTCGGTGTGAAGCGAATCTCATATTTATTGACCACATCCTTGAACATCCTCCTGCGTCCTAAATTACGGATGTTCATCCGGATGGATCAAGACCCTGTGTTCTGTCGTCATCTTAAACAAATCATCTGTCACTGTCTCAAAAAATGGATTGAAAGAACAGTTTGTTTTGCATAGAGGGAGATGATAAGGCAGTAAAATTGCAAGTAAGAGATCAGGAAATTCCATCAGAGAACAAATTAACATCTAAGGGCCTTTTTACACCTGGTCACTTCATGTGTTTTCTCTAATCCGATAGCCATCTGATTTGTTAAAACTGTTCCATTTACATTAGGCAACATAAATGCGCTGATCTTTCTACTCCCGCCCAATATGCCAATATATTTTACCTCATGAAACGGAACACGCTTTGGTGTATGCGGTTGCTACAAAAAAACAGCATTTACTGTTTGCTGCATTTTCGCTGGCGGCAGCAGTGCATTTTAAGACCCAACGAGACACCTGGGTGAAAGATCAGAGCCAGCACTGTTGGGAAAACATATTTGTTTCTGTTGCGATGCACGACTCGTGAGTCACCTACGTGTGACGTACTTCCGTTTGGGAGGAGTAAAGCGCTGACGTATGTGGCTTGAACATCCACATTCATTTACACCTGTCCAGTTTCATCTGAAATGCGTCCCAGACCACCTCCTGAAATGGTTCGAGCGATCGGATTTATATCCGTCTCGAAACCGTTTCGGAGGGCGTTTACACCTGGTCTTTTTACCATCGGATAGCTATCTGATCACAGAAAACGCATGAAGTGACCAGGTGTAAAAAGCCCCTAAGTGATCATAGTATCATCTCATATTTTTTTTTATCTCAAATACAAATCCTTTCTTTGTACGACGAGCCATGCCACCATGCCGCCAGGTATCACAACTCCGCGAGTCGTTTAAACGAATCTTTCCTGTTGGTAAAATCTGTTACTCAAATATCATTGCATTCATGAATTAATTTAAAGACATTGTTAGTAACGAATCCAGGGATTCCACTATGACTACAGACGCAATGAGAGTCGAACTTCCTGGACAACATTTTGGAATCTTAAACATAATTGAAGTGTCTTTGCTTAAAACATACAAGAATGGAGTAACTCTCTAAATCAAAGGTCATGATGAAGCCCCAGTTTTGAGAGTTTCATTGAAGAACAGAATCCTTCCTCTGTTTCCCTGAATAAGTGCAGAATGGGGCATTTAGACAAACGTCACTGCTTAAGTGTAATAATGAGAATAGGGCAACGGATGAAATTTAGCTATTGTGCTAATTCTGGCATATTTACACTGATGCTTATTGCTGATTTGTTGATTAATGTGCGCTGTCCCAATGCAAATAAATAAATAAATACAAATTATATATATATATATATATATATATATATATATATATATATATATATATATATATATATATATATATAACTAAGGTTATAAAGCAGGATAACTAAGTCATCGCATCTCAAAGGCATCTTAGTGTCTCTGAATGGAGGAGAAACTTAAGTAGCTTTAAGCGAGCAGGAAACTTCCTTCCAAACTAGAGCAGTGTATCTGGAATGTATTATAACAAACCCAGTGAAGTTTCAAATAAACTTGTGTTTGTGTTGCATCGCTTGTGTTAATGTTGTGTCTTCGTCGTCCTTGTTTCTTGGAAGGTTTATCATAAACATCGCAAAAAAAAAAAAAAAAGCAGCAGCAAACACTTATTGTTCAGATTTGAGAACCTGCTGCTTTTGGAACGACGTTTCTGGTAATACTAAAATATACTGTGTATATATATATATATATATATATATATATATATATATATATATATATATATATATATATATATTTTTTTTTCCATGTACGTCTCCTCTTTTAGTTTGGCATAAATACATCCGAAGCACATCAGCACTAGACCACTCGGTACCGGATGAGGTTTAAAAAGTAGAACGAAGTTCTGTTCAGATGCCGATGCTGGCCCTGAGGGACGCGTATCAAACTTGTCTAAAAGGAGACGGATAAACATCCATCCGAGAGCGAATAGAATGTCTCCACACGTCGTGTACTAGTGCAGGTTCTCAGGATCGTTTGTAGCTCCACGTATACGCCGAGCAAACCTCTCACTGCCGAGGAAGAAAGAAGCGAGACAGGAGAAGTTGAAAGCCTTTTTTATTTATTAAGTTGTTTATTTGCGAGCAGGACTGCAGAGACGATCGCCGCCCGTGACTCGCTCCGCACATCCACAGATCTTTTCTTCTGTGTTGTGGTTTGGAAACGATGTGCGATAGAAGTGTGCGAGGCCGTGTGCTTGTGAAGCCACACAGTGACATCAATCGAGGAGAAAAAAATAAATGGTGCGAACCATGAGTCCTGAACCGAGTGCACCGTCTCAGCATGCAACAAAGAGAGAGATTCAGAGAGAGAATGAATGGATCTCAAAGGTCTTTCAGCTCTTGTCGCTGAGATCCACACACACACACACACACACACACACACACACGCAAGACCGACCGAGAAGCTGGAAAGAGTGAGGTAACAGGAGATCTGAGGATGGTGGGTGCTTTTCTGAAATAAACACGCTTAATTATAGCGTTAACAGTTTGTTTGCCCACAAACTTCGTTTCCAACCGACTCCTCTGACTTTTCAATGGTACATTAGATGCGAGTTATAAACAAAAGTCTAAGAGGAATGAAATGTTTTTTTCCTGAATCTAAACTTTCGGTTCCGGTTTTTCCCTGTCTCCTTTTTTATTCCCGCTGTTTTTCTGTCTCCAGGATGAGGAGTGGCACGAGCAGTCATCAGACGTCCGAACCCAGCTCAAATTCTTCGAGCATTTGGAGCGGCTGGAGAAACAAAGGAAAGACGAGCAGGAGAGAGAAATTCTCCTCAAAGCAGCCAAAGTGAGTCCGATACGAACCGCATACGGTGACTCCGTCGTCTGGTCGTTTACATTCATACAGTTTCAACACCAAGTCTGGCCAAAAAGCAGTTCAAGGGGTTCAACAGTGATGATAGTTTTTCCAGAGTATTGTCTAGTTCTTCATTTTAAAGCTAATTGGTATAAAGCTTTTGGTAACTAACTTCAATACAATTCATTACAAAAGGTCAAGAAAGTAAGTCACGTTTATTACGTAAGTCTGGGGAATTTATGTAGTTTAGAGATTAATGACATTTTAGTTTTTTTTGTGTCAGGTAAGAATTCACAACCCACTGTCAGACTAACCATAAGGAAGGTAAGAGAGAAGTCACTAAACCCTGAGAACAAAAGACAATGAACTGCACTATAATCATCTGTCCCTACACACACAACCCTTCACCTTAAAGCACAGAGCTGTGCATCGAAATTCAAACGCTTTTGGTTTGTAAGATAAATAAAATAGATTTTTGGTCATCATCATGTTTGGAGAATGAAGAGCTTCCTTTCCGCAAGTTAAAGGTGGGGTCTCTGTTGTTTGAAAGCCAATGTTGACATTTGAAATCACCAAAACAAACACACCCCTAACCCAAATGGGTCCCACCCCTGTTTTGATAGCCCCGCCCCACACATACACCAGACAAGTAAAACCCAAGTATAACCCAGACTAAGTATTATGGCAGAACCTGTTGGGGCAGCTGACGGAGGGGATATTTTTTTTTTCAATAAATGAACACAATGAGTAATACTATGGTAATACAAATGTGTTTTTGTAGTACTGTGTGTTGTACCGTGAAAGGTTTATCTCCGTTTCACGCGGAAGACGTTCAGTTCTCTCCAGCGCTGGAAAGCTGATCCTATATTAACACGTCCTACTTCTTGCCTTATCGTAAGCCTTTCTTCGCTTTCTTTCTTTGTTTTTATCCTCCATGTCAATGTTAAACCCGCTTTCTGCTAATGTCACACATGCGCACTGAACTCTCTCTCCGCCCATATTGACAAGCCCCGCCCCTTTCTGCTCATTGGCTACACGTTTGTTTTGTTTTTGCTTGGCGGCCCAACGCAGTTTTCTGAAGCATTTCTCAAACAACGGAGACCCCACCTTTAACAAGAAGTTTGCTCCTGTTATTATTTACTTTGTGACGAAATAAAATTAATTGTTTGAATAATTATTAATTACTTGATAAGTGTTTAAAAGCACTTTAAAATGTTGGACTACTGAAAAGCTGCCGTTGTTGGGCCCCTACGCCAGGTCCTATGTGTGGCGTCATGTGTGTGAGAGACTAAGCGTATGTGGGTTAGGCTTAAAAAACACACTTTATTTGCGTCCTCACTTTCTCATTGTTCAGATCTATCTGACCTCCTAAACAGGAACCAGCTTAAATAATCTCTTTACTGTCCCTTTAAAATACGACTAAAGTCGGAGACACTTCTCTCAGCCTCGTAGCGACCAGAACGTGAACCTCCTGATATATTTAAAGCCAATTAGAGAGAATTCTCTCTCTCTCTCTCTCTCTCTCTCTCTCTCTCTCTCTCTCTCTCTCTCTCTCTCTCTCTCTCTCTTTCTCTCTCCATAAGGATGAGTAATGACAAAATCCGTGCCTCTGAGCACCTCAGGGCAGTTAAAAAAAGAAATCATAAACACAAGAGAGAGCGAGACGAGGGACCTCGATAGAGACCGAGTGCAATTAGAGGAAGTCACACAATTCACCTTCTTTTAACTGGGATCAGACTCATACGAGCAGTGGACCAATTAAAGTAAAACATGCGCAAGACTTAAATGTAATGGGAAGGTGTTAGGATGGTAAACGAAACCACAACAGAAAAACTTTAAAGAAAATGTAAGTAAGAAACGTGTAAATGTGAACTGAGAAGCATTTAGGATCTTCTACAAAACGATGGCGTTACGACACTAAGATGAAAATTTAAAATAATTGTAGAAAATTAAAAGCAAGCTAAAGTATTTATTTGAATATCTTATTAATTAACATTAAACCTACAGAAGATTGTTAGATCTGGCAGAAATCTTTGATAGGAAACTAATCAGAAACTAATCAGCTGTGATGTCATCTGACAGTTCTACTGTTTTATTCCTCTTATACCAGGACTTAGTAGCAGGCCCTGA
>NC_062530.1:23769839-23772339 GCF_022655615.1 Tachysurus fulvidraco | reverse complement strand
GTGGATCTGCTCATCGTGTACTGTGGACCAGCTTAGCCTACTTATTTTCCTTTTATGGGGAAAAATCACACACACACACACACACACACACACACACACACACACACACACACACACACACACACACACACACACATATCTATCTCATTATTTATAATTTGTCACATTGTTGTTTTTTTAAGAAATGGAAATACGGTGTAGTGTGTGGTGTGTATCAGTGCATATTAAATTAGGAATAATTTGTAATATTGTCATCATCATGAATATGTAAACATTTGGCATCATTTCCATTGTAATTACACCAAGCAGGAGTTCATCTTGTGATTTTTGGACTTTAAACAATTTTATAGTAAATGAACTAACCAGCAATATTTCGCACTTTCTTAGACTGGATTTCTGAATTTCAGGACCTCTATTCATAAAGATTCTCAGAATGATATCAGAGAGCTACTAATTTAGCTTACAACTATTTCTAATATCTTAAGAGTGATTCAGGACCAAGATCAACTCTGAACAAGGTAAATACAACAACTTTTATCTTGGAGAGGAGGCGGGGCTTAACCTGTTACTAGGTATGACGTGTTATTGTGTAGACTGTGATTGGTTGTGGAATAAATAAATAGGAGCACTTTTAAAATCTGGTCTGTTATAAACCTTCACTTTGTCTCTATGTTAAGATTTGAGCTTATATCATGTAGGGATTACGTTCGTGACCCGATCGTATTAGAGACGTTCTAACATCTGTATGTTATAAATGTTAACATCTCAGACACAGAGCAGAAATATCATAGAGACAAATTATGTCATTTCTGCCGCTACGGCATTTCAGCTCTGTGTCAGAGATGTTAGTGAATCTCTAAATGACATAACGGCAGAATATAAATTTATACATATAAATTTATACATACATATACATATAATTTCAACACTGTGTCAGAGATGTAATCTCTAATATGATCGGTCACAAAATTAATCCCTACACGATCTGATGTGTATCATCTTATTAACTCACTATCATTATTAAATATTGTATACAGTACATTTCTTCTCCTCTTCACCTTTCAGACATTTTCTCCTCTGATGAAGAAACTCTTAATCCTCTTAAAAGTCCTCCTCACTACTACTAACACTGTTTAACCTTATGAGCTCTTTTAAGGGTGTAGATGCTTTATGAATAACGTTTATCTTTACTAGGATCTTCTCTTTAACTTTAAGAGGAAACGCCCACATTTCTAAGCATTTTCTTGGAATCCCGTCACTAGGAGAAAGTCTTTACACTGAGAATTAGAGGTGGGCTGTCACACGAACAGAAAGTCAGTAAAGTGAGTCAGAAGAAATAATAATCCATGATGCAGCACACGAACGTGTACTCTATACGCCATGGATAAAAACAAACATCACACCTCGATCGCGTTCGTTTACTTTCAGGAAAGTGGAATGTAGGAAAAACAGAAAAATGTCAGTTCAAAAAGTTCAAAATGAAAAGTTGGAGTTTTTCACCCAGATCTTTGACTTCAGTCTCCAAACGTTAGACCTGTGAGTTTCTGTTCGTCTGCTTTACGAACAATAAAATATCCATATCGGTGAACAGTATTTCAGTTCTTTTTGTTCGAGTGACTCGATCGGGATGCGAGGCTTGTAGTTGACGGTAAATGTGACGGTGAATTTGAATGTTATGATGTGTTAATACGAGAGCATTGTGCAATTATGGGGGGGGGGGGGGGTTAGCACGTTTGCCTCACACCTCCAGGGTTGGGGGTTCGATTCCCGCCTCCGCCTTGTGTGTGTGGAGTTTGCATGTTCTCCCCGTGCCTCGGGGGTTTCCTCCGGGTACTCCGGTTTCCTCCCCCGGTCCAAAGACATGCATGGTAGGTTGATTGGCATCTCTGGAAAATTGTCTGTAGTGTGTGATTGTGTGAGTGAATGAGAGTGTGTGTGTGCCCTGCGATGGGTTGGCACTCCATCCAGGGTGTATCCTGCCTTGATGCCCGATGACGCCTGAGATAGGCACAGGCTCCCCGTGACCTGAGAAGTTCGGATAAGCGGTAGAAAATGAATGAATGACAAATACATTTACAGCATTTGGTAGACGCTTTCATTCAGAGTGAAGTACACATCTGACGAATTGAGGGTTAAGGGCCTTGCTCAGGGGCCCAGGAGAGACAGCTTGGGGGACCTGGGATTCGAACTCACAACCTTCTGAGTACTGATCCAACGCCTTAACCACCAGTATTCTATGAAAATCCCTCAAAAACAGTTTAATAAGTAAAGTAACACTTAACTTCCTCACAAAGAAGTCTAAGATGTAGACCAAACAACACCAGGGGGAGTTAAATCAGGCTCCACACCACCCAGTGCATGAACACCAAAATATTACACCGCTTTAGAGTCCCCTTAAACACCGCTGTAGTCTGAGTTAGAAAAGAAACTTCTCAAAATCGAACTCTTACACAAGTTTATGTCTAACTCCAGAATATTTAACTCACGTGCTTCAGCTTCA
>NC_062530.1:23757339-23764839 GCF_022655615.1 Tachysurus fulvidraco | reverse complement strand
TGATGGAGGGAGGGTGTGTGTGTGAGTGAGTGAGTGATGGAGGAAGGGTGGGTGTGTGTGAGTGATGGAGGAAGGGTGGGTGTGTGTGAGTGATGGAGGAAGGGTGGGTGTGTGTGAGTGATGGAGGAAGGGTGTGAGTGTGTGAGTGATGGAGGGTGTGTGTGTGAGTGAGTGATGGAGGAAGGGTGGGTGTGTGTGAGTGATGGAGGAAGGGTGTGAGTTATATTGAGGGATTGTTGATTTATAGAGGAGGTTTTTATTGTATAGAGGTGATGGTGTGAGTTATAAAGGTATGAGTTTGTAGGTGTTGTAGTTATAGAGATAGTTGTTATTTATAGATTGATGTTTTTGATTTAAATGTGTTGTGTGATGTTTTTATTTCTCATGGATGTTGTTTCTTTATCTCTTTCTGTTTTTTATTTCGTCTATTTCGTTTATTTCTATAGTATTTTTTTCGTTCTCTCGTTCTTTTTTTATTATCTGAGTTATGTTTTTCTTCTTCTATGATTTCTTTGTTTTTATTTTCTGATTTCTTTTCTTTCTATATGTTTTTCGTTTTTCTTTCTTTTTTGCTTTTTTCTTTCTCTCTGTCTTTTTTTCGTTTTTGTTTATTTCTCTCTTTCTTTTTTCTTTCTCTCTTTCTTTTTTTCTTTTTTTCTTTCTCTCTTTCTTTTTTTCTTTCTCTCTTCTTTTTTTAGTTTTTATTCTCTCGTGCGTGTGTGCGTTCTCGCTTTGCGGGTGTGTTTCTCGCTTCGGGCGGGTTTGCTTTCTCGCGGGCGGGTCTCCGCGGGCGGGTGTGCGTTCTTTCTCGCGGGCGGTGTGCTTTCTCGCGGGCGGGTGTGGCGTCTCGCTGGCGGGTGTTGCGGGTTTGCGTTCTCTCGGCCGGGTGTGCCGGTCTCGCGGGCGGGTGTGCGGTTCTCGCGGGCCGGGTGTTGCGTTCTCGCGGTCGGGGTTTTCGCCGGCAATTTTGCGTTCTCGCGGTAGGGTGGTGTCGGTCTCTCGGGTGTGTGGTGCGTTCTCGCGGGTGTGTGTGTGTGTGTGAGTTATAGAGGGTGTGTGTGTGTGTGTGTGTGAGTTATAGAGGGTGTGTGTGTGTGTGTGTGGTTGTTATCAGAGTTATTGATATTAGGAACTTGACCCTGACATCAGCTCAGAGAATAACATTTCCTCTTCTGTGGTCACTCCAGCACAAAGGCCAAGACGTTGTATTTTATCGACTGTGTATCGAAGTTGAGGGAAGAAAGCAAAGAAAGAAAGAAAAAGAAAGAAAGAAAGAAAGTGAGGCTTTTGTGAGGCGGCTCCGAGTGTGCCAGCTCTGCCCGCATGTTTCCATTAGATTGTCATGTCGGCTAATTAGAGAGCGGCAGTATGATTCACCTTGTTAATTAGAGGGACTTGCACATCACCGGCCTCAGGCTGCAGAGAAATAGAGGATGAGGGAGAGAGAGAGAGAAAGAGAAAGAGAGAGAGGCCTGTCTTACTCGCCTGCAGTCTCTTCCCTTTCTCAGAAGATTCTCCTCTCATCTACCTTTCCCTCCTCGTTTCTGATTTGAAAATGAATAAATCATCGCCGGCGTTCTCACACCATGCAAGTTTCACCTCTTTTCATTTTTTTTTCTGCGGATGTAAATGAAGCCTGATCAATAGCAGGTGGGGTTCACATATAGAGGACAGAAAGAATGAGGGAAGAGAGGGAAACGAACTGCTGAACGGGGTGGAACAAGAGCAAAAGGATGGAAATTTTCTCCTTAGATAAGCAATTTTTTTAACGATTGCCCCCCCCCTCGCTTGAATATGCTTATGAGATGCCTCCCTAACCTCTGTTTCCTCTAGAGCTAGCACTAAAGCCAGGTCTTTACCGATGCTGCGTTAATCGTCTCGATAATTCACTAAAGGTTTGTGTAGCATTCGTGTTTTTTATTTTTATTCAACCGTAATATTCTGCAAGTGATACTCCTATGGGTAAATGTTGTGAGCTGTGAGAGATATACAGACTGTTTGCTTTTCCCCTCGTGATATTGTGATTTATCACAAATTACATGAGCAATTTCAAAGCTGTTTTTAAATATACACAGTAAGGACTTTATTTCCTAAAAGCTGTGTCATGTTTAATGTTATGACTCCTGTTTAGGTTTTCTCTAATGTTTATGGATAGACTAGTGATTACTCTGTTTTGATTGCTTTTATTTTAATGAGGTTTGTTGCCTCATTGCGTCACCCATTCTGTGTTTATGGTTTATTTATATCCTCTATAAAAGATATTGGAGTTTTTTTGCCATCCAAGACCATCCAAGACCGTCAAATCAGCTAATAACTGTAGGAATGTAATTATACATATAATTTTAATATAACTTGTTTACTAGGTGATAGTGATTTCCAAACTGGGACAAAATTCAGTGACAGACACAAAGGCCACGCTTTCTTCACTGACAGAAACAGAGGCTAAGCCTTTTTACAGACAGACTCCGAGACCACTCCTTCTTTACAGTCAGAAGCAGAGGCCACGCCTCCTTCACTGACAGACACAGAGGCCACGCCTCCTTTACTGACAGACACAGAGGCCACGCCTCCTTACTGACAGACACAGAGGCCACCTCCTTACTGACAGACACAGAGGCCACGCCTCCTTACTGACAGACACAGAGGCCACACCTCCTTACTGACAGACACAGAGGCCACGCCTCCTTACTGACAGACACAGAGGCCACGCCTCCTTACTGACAGACACAGAGGCCACCTCCTTACTGACAGACACAGAGGCCACGCCTCCTTACTGACAGACACAGAGGCCACGCCTCCTTCATTAACAGTCACAGAGGCCATGCCTCCTTCACTGACAGACACAGAGGCCACGCCTCCTTCACTGACAGACACAGAGGCCACGCCTCCTTCACTGACAGACACAGCGGCCACGCCTCCTTCACTGACAGACACAGAGGCCACACCTCCTTCATTAACAGACACAGAGGCCACGCCTCCTTCATTAACAGACACAGAGGCCACGCCTCCTTCATTAACAGACACAGAGGCCACGCCTCCTTTACTGACAGACACAGAGGCCACCCCTCCTTCATTAACAGACACAGAGGCCACGCCTCTTTCATTAACAGTCAGAGAGGCCACACCTCCTTCATTAACAGACACAGAGGTCACGCCTCCTTCATTAACAGACACAGCGGCCACGCCTCCTTCATTAACAGACACAGATGCCACACCCCCTTCATTGACCCAATATAAAGAAAGAAATGACCTTTTCTTCCAGTTCTGAAGCCAATTAAACTGAACATTACTAAATAAAATAAAGTAGTGTGGAGGATGAGACAAGTCTGTTCACTTCCGCTCCTGCACATTTACTGCATCAGTGGAAGTGTATAGAAAAGCTCAGGCGACGTCATTGCCCACAGTCACCCTGAATCTCTCGTGAGATCTCACGTAATCAATTATTTAATACATCAGCATATTTAACGCAATACTGTTAACGATTAATAAAGCTCCAAATGATAATTACTGGCCCTGCTCTCCATTTCACCATACAGACAGCAGCATAAGTCTCGGTGCGGACAAATCCGACTGTCCTTCCGACAGAAAGCAATCCCGGAATTCTGCTCACTGGAATATTACATATAAAAAACCATGAAATGTCACTTCTAGTAAGAAATAATTTATACGTAATGTAGTCTTTGAATCATGGTATCATTGATGTAATTATTGCGATATGAAAGTTTAATCCCGGCACGCGACTTGTACGAGCAGGCGTTTCTGCTGTAATTGAGACGTTAAGGCCATATACGAGAAGAGTTTTGCCTTCGCAAGCATTTTATCGATACATACACCGGCATGAGAGGATTAATTAAATTAAAGGAGCAGTCAGTATACCTGCGAAACTCTTGGTAAACAGAGTTACTTATTTTTAAGTGCCGTGACTGTTTAAGTGACTGTTTTCTTACTGTTGCTTTTGAAAAAACAAAACAAAACAAGAAGATAGAAGATTCATATCATCTTTCCTAAGATTTATAACCATACGAAGCAGCCAAAGGGTTACTTTTGTCATAGAATCCACACGTTTTTGGGATTGTTGCATTTAGCTTGATATTACTCAGATTTATTGAAGTCTAATAGTATGTTTCCAACAACACAACAGCACACACTGTCTGTCTTTTTCATTCGAGCTGAACCGTTCTGCTCCAGCTCAGACATCTGTCTGTAAGCAGTGGAACGCTGTGGGGACGCCTTGAGGAAGTGTTTGTGTGTGTGTGTGTGTGTGTGTGTGTGTGTGTGTGTGTGTGTGTGTGTGTGTGTGTGTGTGTGTGTGTTTGAGATTGTTATGAGGTGTAGTTTGATACAAACAGGCAGGTCTGTCCACCGACGCTGACAGAGATCAGCTTTCCCCTGGGTGATTCTATATGAAGTGATTTTGAACCACACACACACACACACACA
The DNA here is from genome assembly GCF_022655615.1 of Tachysurus fulvidraco. NCBI lineage: Eukaryota > Metazoa > Chordata > Actinopteri > Siluriformes > Bagridae > Tachysurus > Tachysurus fulvidraco. Next base: position 23,760,399 of record NC_062530.1, on the reverse strand, counting down.
CACACACACTCACACACACGGAGATGTTCTTCCATCGTGATGAAAGGAATCTTGAGAGTATGTAGGTTGTGTAGCCAGTCTGATTTACACACACACAGCTTTTATAACACTTCCATAGGTTTTCATGTATTAATTATGTACCGTCGGACACAGCGTACACTTTATATGAAGCACAAGTGTATGCTGCATAGGACGGTACATAATTAACACATGAAAGCATAAAGAAGTGTCATAAACTGCTGTTCCGCACCGTTGGTCTGTGCTTTAATTACAATTCAATAGAGGGAAAAAACATTCCAGCTGAATATCATCGTATACAATTCTCTTTATATCCTCATATTGCTCAACAAACTTTTACACGAGGTGACAGGAGTGCAGAAATGTCAGCCCGGTCCCGACCTTTGTAAATAATTTTACATTAACCGCAGAAATCTTGTGTTTCCAAAAGGGCACGGATCTTTTTTTTTTTTTTTTTCCTTTTTGAAAAACATTCAAAAGCAAAACATATCGACAATTTAGCGTACAAATGAAACTAAAGGTTATGTAAGATACAAGTGTGGTTTATTGATAAAGGTACACATCGCTGTGCCGATTATTTGGAATACGGCGCCGAGGTTCCTCGTCTCGTGCACTTATCACTCACCTTCTGCTGTTGTCGATGGTCCTCTAAAAACATTAACATTAACACAATAAACATTTTCTCTGTAGAAAAGAGCCTCACGTCTCTTCTGGATGCTGTAGATTTGCACAGACTTGTGTGAACAGATCAGACGCAGTACGTTTTTATCCAGAATATTCCGCATCCTGTTTTAGTTCTCTTCGACTCTTTATCGAAACGATTGAAAGTCTGTAGTAAATGTGTGAAATCCTACAAACTTGATAACACATTTCACATTTCACTTCAGGGATGACGAATTACAACATGATCTGGAGTTTTATTCTGCTTAATCCTCAACCATTTCCCAACAATTGCAATGCTTAAGGTATTCATGAGTGACAGCACTTTTTTTTTACAGTTAGATTTAGTTCGTGTTCATGAAAGACTTTACTTCATCTTGTAGCATCTCTGTCATAAAGATTTTTCTATGCTGGGAAACTTTACCAAGCACCTTGACTCTACGAGGCTCCTTCCGTAAACACGTACAGTACAAACAATTCTACAGACAAAAAAGATTTTTTTGATAAACAACTTTTTTTTTTCTTTCTGAGATTTCATGAAGCGTGCCGTGTTAGAGTGCAAAATGCGTTAATTTAATATAAACCTGTCCTTTGTGTATCTGTTGTATGACATTTGACCAGTCGGATTCAGGAATTTGACCGACTCTTAAAGATTAAAAGTTTTTGATTATTTAGTAAAGTACTGATGGTTGTATAGAGGTTTTAAAGGTGGGGTCTCCGTTGTTTGAGAAATGCTTCAGAAAACTGCGTTGGGCCGCCCAACAAAACAAAAACAAAACTAACATGTAGCCAATGAGCAGAAAGGGGCGGGGCTTGCCAATATGCGGCGGAGAGAGTGTTCAGTGCGCATGTGTGACATTAGCAGAAAGCGGTTTTAACATTGACATGGAGGATAAAAACAAAGAAAGAAAGCGAAGAAAGACTTACGATAAGGCAAGAAGTAGGACGTGTTAATATAGGATCAGCTTTCCAGCGCTGGAGAGAACTGAACGTCTTCCGTGTGAAACGGAGATAAACCTTTCAACACACAGTACTACAAAAACACATTTGTATTACCATAGTATTACTCATTGTGTTCATTTATTGATAAAAAAAAATATCCCCTCAGTCAGCAGCTGCCCCACCAGGTTCTGCCATAATACTTGTCTGGGTTATACTTGGGTTTTACTTGTCTGGTGTATGTGTGGGGCAGAGCTATCAAAACAGGGGTGGGACCCATTTGGGTTAGGGGTGTGTTTGTTTTGGTGATTTCAAATGTCAACATTGGCTTTCAAACAACGGAGACCCCACCTTTAATCAGTGAAAGCACGTTAAATGAAGTCTGTCTTGGAGCAAGACACTTAACCTTGGATAAACCTGTCAGGCAAATGCAGTGAATAATATTACAGTATGATATTTACGTGTCCTACAAATTATTACCTGTAAATCTAATACTGTCTGTTGCTGTAAGAATGTTTTACAGTTATTTCCTGTCACCTGTTGGTACATCGCTGGGAACAGCTTTACTGCTTCCATGTAAATGCGATGTACATTTTACAGAAACTTTCTCTTCCTACGCTGACATCTGTATCTCGTGTCAAATAAACCCATTGTGCTAGTACTCAGGTATGTAGTTAAAGGGTTAAAATTACAGGTATAGGACAGTAAAGTGCTGAGAAGATGCTACTAAGGTGCTATTAAGATGCTATCAAGGGAACATATGCTGCAGTAGATGTAGACGTTCCTGACTGGATTTAATTTCATTTACCCACCGTGTTTAGAGACCCGGGTGATAATCGTCTCTACGTTCGGTTTTGTTCAGATTTTTTTATTTAAATTTTTTTTTTGATGTCGAGGAACATGTGTATTTGAACGTTAAGCGCAAAAGCCCTGCATGTTTTTCTGCCTTCCTGCCCGTGTAATGGCACACGTCGTCGTCATGTCGGTGATTCGTCTCAGAGCGCACCCACTCCCACGGCTGGCATCGCAGATGGCGCTATGAGGTCTACATTTATCAAAGCGGCATAAATCTGCAGCTCTGGCAGTCGCCCCGGGCATCGAGTCTGGTGCCAAATGCCAGGCGAGGCAGAGAGAGACGGAGCCGAGAGTTAGGCATCGGAGACGGGCGCCAGCGTCCTCTGGGGTCATCGGCGGGTCATCGGTGCAGAGACCTGAATTATAATGATATGATCGTGGATAAGAGACGTCGAAGAGACTACCGACAGGACTGGATGGACGGCTGAGGTTTTGTTAAAGTGTGTGTGTGCGCGTGTGTGTGTTTGTGTTTGTGGTATCACTGCTTTTTTTTTACCTTGTCGTTAATAAACAAAGTGGATTCTCTACAGAGGACACCACCTGAGCTCACTAATTAGGGTCTGGTCTGAGTTTTAACAGAGACAGTAT
>NC_062530.1:23729839-23752339 GCF_022655615.1 Tachysurus fulvidraco | reverse complement strand
GTCTCCATCCACAGTCATCTGAGAACAGGAACAAAGGGGCCTTACAGCGCTGCAAGACTGGATTAGGGGTGAGAGAGAGAGAGAGAGAGAGAGAGAGAGAGAGAGAGAGAGAGAGAGAAAGAGAGAACTTTGAGTCAAAGTCAAAGGCCACATTAACTCTTTTCACACACACACACATACACACACACACACACAATGAGGAGAAATAAAGTATCCATTTTATCTTATAGCGCCATCAGGGAGCGTCTCAGCGGTGCTCTTTCCATAATTTGAGCTGAAGTGTTTAAAGTGTAGTTTAAACGTCACTCCATCCCTGTGCACTTCCCTCAGCGCAGCAGTGCACTTGCAGGTTGCCACATCCAGCAAACTTCCTCATGCCAACTTTGGTCATAATTGATCAAATTATGATACAATAATTCGACTTAAGAATAAGTTTGGAACACAACCCACCGACACAGAATTCAGGAAGCGACACACATACACACCAAATAACAGAAGCCAGAGAGCAAGTGTACGACAAATAAGAGCTCCGAAACATGCTTTGTCATTTATTTGGAACACAGCCGAACCATATGGACGTAAGGGTCTTTGCAAAAGATCACAACACAACCACCGATATAAGAAGTAACACAGGAAGAGCGTCAACGAAGTGGTCCAAGTGTCTTTGACTTAGAAGTAAGAACATGAGGGTGATTGACATTTAAAACACAACCAGAACCAGAGAAGTGAGATGTGAAGTCTAAGTGAAGAGGTAAGATATTTTTGGACACAATCAGCTGACAAGAAATTAGGTAAGCAAGTGTGAGTTTTTAGTACTTTCAAAAAAAAAAGCTGAAAATACAAGTGAGACTTGGAGTTTAGAAAGCGTTAAAAGTGATCGCAGGCGTTTGGAACACAAAATGTGGCACCGATGTGGCCAGAGATGTTTGGAACAAAACCGGCTGACAAAAACTTCAGAAAACGAGTGTGTCAAGGAGTCGACAGAAACGTGTTCTTCAGCCATTTGGAACACATTCGCACAAGTAAGAAAATGAGTGCGAGTGATGTGGTTAGGCATTTGGAACACAGCCAGTGGACAAGGAGGTAAGAAAGCATGTGTGAGTGTAGCGGTTAGGAATGTGTTTTCCTGGGCGTTTGGAAACCAACCAGTGGGCATATAAAGTGAGAAAGCAAGGGAGCGAATGTGTTTGCAGGCTTTTTTAGGACACAACCTGCTGGCAAAAATGTTTAGAGGTGGGCAGAGACGTGCGTTTCCAGCTGTTTGGAACAGAACTGTCTGAAATGCACCTCGGGTACATTAAGGAACAAGGGAATAAAAATTTCTATTCCTTTATTTTTTTTTATTTATTTATTTTTTTTATGAATTTATTTTAAGGGCAAAAGAAGAGAAGAAAACGAATGGTATGCAAAAAGTGTAGAACGAGAGAGAGAGAGAGAGAGAGAGAGAGAGAGTGAGTGAGAGAGAGAAAGTACAAGGAAAAAAAGGAAAACCGATGCCCTTTCCTGCAGCTAAATTAACAGGAATCATGTGGAAAACAATTTGAGGAGGGAATGTAGGGAGGGAGGGGGGGGAGCCATTAAAATGAGCCCGAGGCTATGGACAGCACCCAATACCACTAAAGCTTCTCTCGCCGTGGATGTGGAGGCAGCCTTCCAGGCAAAGCAGGCTCTGTTCTATAGCTACAATTAAAATCAACCTCCCTGCCAAAAAATAGAGAAAGAGAGAGAAAACGGAGAGAGGGAGGGACGGAGGCAAAACACAGAACATCAAAGACAGATTGAAATGTGTAGTCAGTAATAAGAGCGGTCCAGTCGCCCTGCGGTGCTCCACGCTCCCCTCCTTAATGAGAAATTTTGACCTCTGGTTTGTAAGTTAAACTTGGTAATCTCGGTTAATGAAGTAAATCAATCCCAACTCGGAGTGAACACTTTCTGCTCGTCCACTCCATCTCTCCTGCTCACGATTACTCCCTCCCACCACGGGCCAGGGTAAATGACCAGCTCGGGCAGACAAACAGGAAGACCACAGTCGCGTGTGTGTGTGTGTGAGTGTGAGTGTGTGTGTGTGTGTGTGTGTGTGTGTGTGTGTGTGTGTGTGTGTGTGTGTGAGTGTGTGTGTGAGTGTGTGTGTGAGTGTGTGTGTGAGTGTGTGTGTGAGTGTGTGTGTGAGTGTGTGTGTGAGTGAGTGTGAGTGTGTGAGAGTGTGAGTGTGTGTGTGTGTGAGTGTGTGTGTGTGTGTGAGTGTGTGTGTGAGTGTGTGTGTGAGTGTGTGTGTGAGTGTGTGTGTGAGTGTGTGTGTGAGTGTGTGTGTGAGTGTGTGTGTGTGTGTGTGTGTGTGTGAGTGTGTGAGTGTGTGTGCGAATAAGTGTGTGTGCGAATAAGTGTGCGTGTGTGTGTGTGAGTGAGTGAGTGTGTGTGAGTGTTTATAAGTGTGTGTGAGTGTTTATAAGTGTGTGTGAGTGTTTATAAGTGTGTGTGAGTGTTTATAAGTGTGAGTGAGTGAGTGTGTGTGTGAGTGAGTGTGTGTGTGAGTGAGTGTGTGTGTGAGTGAGTGTGTGTGTGAGTGAGTGTGTGTGTGAGTGAGTGTGTGTGTGAGTGAGTGTGAGTGCGTGAGAGTGAGTGCGTGAGAGTGAGTGCGTGAGAGTGAGTGCGTGAGAGTGAGTGCGTGAGAGTGAGTGCGTGAGAGTGAGTGCGTGTGAGTGTTTATAAGTGTGTGTAAGTGTTTATAAGTATGTGTGTGAGTGAGTGTGTGAGTGAGTGTGTGATTGTGTGTGTGAGTGAGTGTGTGAGTGAGTGTGTGAGTGTTTATAAGTGTGTGTGAGTGTTTATACTGTAAGTGTGTGTGAGTGTTTATACTGTAAGTGTGTGTGTGTGTTTATAAGTGTGTGTGAGTGAGTGTGTGAGTGAGTGTGTGAGTGTGTGTGAGTGAGTGTGAGTGTGAGTGTGAGTGAGTGTGAGTGTGAGTGAGTGTGAGTGTGAGTGTGAGTGTGTGAGAGTGAGTGTGTGAGAGTGAGTGTGTGAGAGTGAGTGTGTGAGAGTGAGTGTGTGAGAGTGAGTGTGTGAGAGTGAGTGTGTGAGAGTGAGTGTGTGAGTGTTTATAAGTGTGTGTAAGTGTTTATAAGTGTGTGTAAGTGTTTATAAGTGTTTATAAGTGTGTGTAAGTGTTTATAAGTGTGTGAGTGTGTGAGTGTGAGTGTGTGTGAGTGAGTGTGTGTGTGAGTGTGTGTGTGAGTGTGTGTGTGTGTGAGTGTGTGTGTGTGAGTGTGTGTGTGAGTGTGTGTGTGAGTGTGTGTGTGAGTGTGTGTGTGAGTGTGTGTGTGAGTGTGTGTGTGAGTGTGTGTGTGTGTGAGTGTGTGTGTGTGTGTGTGTGTGTGTGTGTGTGTGTGTGAGTGAGTGTAGACCAAATCTATAATTATTTAGAATCTTATAAAAGGCAATGTTATCTATATCTGACTACATTCAAGATATTTTCACTTACTTTTTTTTTCACAAGTTTTTGCCAATATTTTCTAAACCTTTTTTTTCCAGATGACTTTTAATAATAAGAAAATATAATATTTACAATATAAAAACACGTTATGTTGTCAAACCGCCACAAAACAAGTTTGTTCCTGCTATCACTTATATTACAGCAGGTATAAACAGTCGTTGGTCTCCTGATGTCAATAATACAGTGTGTGACACTCGTAAGTAACCACAGAATCCAAACTCCACCATCATCACCACTCGTTTCTGAAGATTTCACCTCACAGCTTTACTGTTACAAAGCGCTGACGGCCTCGAATCCTTTCACAAAGGTTAAATAAACAACTTTAATATGCTGCCTATGTGACCTAAATCTTTCTATCGATAGGCTGGTACATGTGTTTAAACCTTATTACTTAAGGCGTTAATGTAAACTTGCGATTTGCTTTGCAGTCAGATTTTACTGTCAGATCATCAACCTGACCAATCAGATTAGAGAATTCAGCTGCTCTGTGATATAATGTGACTTAAACAAACAAGGCTTTCGTGTATAAAATAAATAAAAAAAATTAGCGACAGGAAAACTGCGAGTAAAGTAATAATAAATAACTAAAACAGTGGGGTGTTGAGCTGTGTGGGGGGGCACAGTGGCTTAGTGGTTAGCACGTTCGCCTCACACCTCCAGGGTTGGGGGTTCGATTCCCACCTCCGCCTTGTGTGTGTGGAGTTTGCATGTTCTCCCCGTGCCTCGGGGGTTTCCTCCGGGTACTCCGGTTTCCTCCCCCGGTCCAAAGACATGCATGGTAGGTTGATTGGCATCTCTGGAAAATTGTCCGTAGTGTGTGAGTGTGTTAGTGAATGAGAGTGTGTGTGTGCCCTGTGATGGGTTGGCACTCCATCCAGGGTGTATCCTGCCTCGATGCCCGATGACGCCTGAGATAGGCACAGGCTCCCCGTGACCCGAGAAGTTCGGATAAGCGGTAGAAAATGAATGAATGAATGCACCCTGAGTCACCTCAGACTTGCTCATTGGGGATAAATACATACACATTTTAAACACATCTCATATTAATCTTGAATTTTGTGTTCTATTAATCTTTATATTATTCTTTATATTAACCTTCTGTTCTATGTTGATGTAAAGCTGCTCTGAGACGATGTCAATCATAAACAGCACTATACAAATAAACTTGAATTGAATTGAATTTCGTTTAAGTGAAATACGCTCGAATACTAAAATTATTTAAGGAGTTTGAAGTGTATATTGAGTGTTAGTGTGTAGAGTTTCGTGCCGGAGCTGATCTGCTGACTGGAGGCTTTTTTGTTTTGTTTTCAGTAACATAAGAGCTGCGTGTCCTTGGATTTGAGCGCTTAAGAAGGCGTGTGGGTCAATGTCACATTTTATCAGTGTTCTGCAGTTTAGGGTAAAAACTGACAGAAAACGACTGTCGGTTGTGTTAGACACACGTGTGTGTGTGTGTGTGTGTGTGTGTGTGTGTGTGTGTGTGTGTGTGTGTGTGTGTGTGTGTGTGTGTGTGTGTGTGTGTGTGTGTGTGTGTGTGTTAATGCAACAGTTCTAAGAAATCACACTTTTGTATAAAAACTGGAGGGAAACATGATGCTGCTGTCCACATTGTGTTTGTTTATCAGATTTAAAATGAATTTTTTTAATGAAATTTACCCAATTTCTTGCAAGTAATCGTCTAATATTTAATTATATATTTTTTTTGTAATTCCCCAAAACCTTGCTAGATAAGGGACAAGAAGATCTCAGTTTGCCCATAACAACAACAACAACAACAACAACACAATATCAGCACTCATTAAAACCTCTTCTTTTATTTAACACAAAATCCTCCAATGACACGATTCCTTCATAAACCCCCACCACTGCTTTATTAAAGATTCATGCAGTGATCTGGATGTGAAATAAAGACTCCTTGTAGGTGCCCTTTAATCTCACCTTACTGTCTGCTTGTAAATGACGTCTTTATCAGGGATGATACCGAATACACGTACGTTATTCAGATCGAACAGATAATGTGTTCCAAAATAATACAATAAGCCCATATACGAAACCAAACAAACACTACTCTTGTTAACACAGTGAACGTACGATACATGTACGATGTTCTTTGCCTTCATCCTTAGGAACCGCCTGGTCAGGGTTTGAATTAGGATACGAGTTCGTTTATATTGAGTTGAAATAACTAGATCGCGAGATATTGTGTTTAGATTGATAAAAAAAAAAGTGTAAATGGATTTGTTTAAAAAAAAAAAAACAGTGTCTCAAACATCTCTAATTGGAGCTAACTGAACTGGAGCGATGTTGTCGAGGACAGATGCTAGCATTTATACCACTGTCACCCCCCGACTGTTTAGGCCACGCCCACTTTGGCTTTAAATCCAGATACAGATGTTAGGAGCATTAAACAGATACAGATTGTACCATTGATTTACCCACATTTTGATGGAAGGATGAAGAGAAATAAGAATGCTGTCTTTGTATTGGTGAAAACTGATGTTTTGTAAAGCACTGACCCGAACCACGAACTAACGAGGACACGGCGGTCTGTACTGATCGTGTAGGTTTACACCGTGGATCTGTTTCTTCATCTGGCAAAAGAAATGAAATGTTTAGCTGAAGATTAAACACGTCTGAAAGTGTGTCAGTAGAATATCAGCATCTCTCCATCGTTCTCTCTCTCTCTCTCTCCCGCCCTCTCTCGCGTTCTCTCTCTCTCTCTCTTTCTCTCGGCCCCTGAGGCGATGGTGTGGAAGGTTCTGGAAGCTGAAACGTCACACGGGAAATGGGCTCTTAGTGTTTTTAGTTTCCCCGGTGCTCATGTAGAGCACTTGGCCTGCGGCTCGGCCCGAACAATAGCTCTGTGTGTGTATGTGTGTGTGTGTGTGAGGCCTGGAGGGCGGCCATTTTATGGAGGTGTGTGTGTGTGTGTGTGTGCTTTAATGAAGCCTAGCAGCAGCGCCATTACACCGACAGCAGAACACACACCATTCTGTAATACACTCTGCTGTTCGATTGCTTGCGAAGAAAATTAAGCGTGTTCATTGTTTCATATAACATTTCCATGTGCGAGACTCTGATTTCATGCTAAATATATGTACATAATCATACATTTGTACAAGGCTAATATTTTAGCAGCAGAGTTTAGATTAGACGCCTCGAATATTAGCATATTCATGCAGAACCGGGGATTTTTTGTCTTATTACAGCCTGGGAAACTTTGCCCTGAAATAATGGTTAAATATACAGTTTTGACAACAAAGTCGAGCCCGAGGCACTTGGAAGATACCAATCTTAAAGAAATTAATTACCTCCCTTGTTAATCTTGATATAATTAAGTTTGTGAGGAAGGAAAGCCGCTGCAGTTTTCTTTTGCCGTGAAGTTGGCACCGCAGAGACGCCGCAGTAACCAGGGCCGGGTTTCTCCATCCCGCTGGCTCCGGCCTGCGCAGGAAAACCTGAGAGGGAAAGGGAATGCAGGGATGGAGAGATCGGCCTCAGGGATGAATATTCTTGTACACATAACCAATATCTCAATATTCCTAATGACAAATGGGCTTGATGTTACAACACGGCATAAACATCGCTTCAGTCCCGTGATCGAAAGCTTAAAGACTCAGGACCATTAGCAAGATCCCTCAGAAATGCCAGGAAGCGTCAGTGGGTCTGTGCAAGACCTGTGATTCTACATGGTGCTGAGGTGCGAGTGTAAGGGTTTTATGCTCATGCAAGCAGGAACCTGTGACCAGTAACCCGGCACACTAACTAAGGCACACTAACTAAGGCACGCTAACTAAGGCACGCTAACTAAGGCACGCTAACTAAGGCACACTAACCAAGGCACACTAACCAAGGCACACTAACCAAGGCACACTAACCAAGGCACACTAACCAAGGCACGCTACCTAAGGCACGCTACCTAAAGCACGCTACCTAAGGCACGCTACCTAAGGCACGCTACCTAAGGCACGCTACCTAAGGCACGCTACCTAAGGCACGCTAACTAAGGCACGCTAACTAAGGCACACTAACCAAGGCACACTAACCAAGGCACACTAACCAAGGCACACTACCTAAGGCACACTAACCAAGGCACACTACCTAAGGTACACTAACTAAGGCACACTAACCAAGGCACACTAACCAAGGCACACTAACCAAGGCACACTAACCAAGGCACACTAACTAAGGCACACTACCTAAGGCACACTAACCAAGGCACACTACCTAAGGTACACTAACTAAGGCACACTAACCAAGGCACACTAACCAAGGCACACTAACCAAGGCACACTAAATAAGGCACACTAAGTAAGTTTTCAGTGGTTAAAGAATCAGATGACAAAGTCTGAATCTCCAGATGGACTACAATTCATGCACTGATCTGCTCCGTAAGGGCTTTTTCCTGCTCACAACGTCTGGTTTAAATAAATTCCTTGTTTATATTTTGTGACACAGAAGTACAGCTGCAGAAAATCGTATCAAATTTGTGATTGTTCTCCGGACAACCGTTACATAAAACAGAAAGAGCAGCGCTATTCCTCTGAGCGTAGGAAGTCCAGGGAGCATACTACATGGCCACACACACACACACACACACATTCAGGATATGCAAGTTTACAGAAGAAAAAGTGAATCTTAAAATGAACCCAACAATCAATTGGAGGACCAAGAACCTGAGTTGTAGTGGGGAAAAAACAACAACAAGCTAATGTAGTAAACTAAAGTGATGTTTAAGTAGCATGCAGCATGTCCCAAATGTCTCCATATAAAGGGGGCTACAGTATGTACGCCAGAACCACGTCGCCTCCATCAGGGACTGTTCGAGGGTGTTTGTCCAATTCTCTGATGAATAAGTGAATGTTTGGCAACAGCATTGTGTGTATTTGTGTGTATTCGTGTGTCATCCAGCCACGACACTGATCTTATTGCATTCTTTTGTTAAAGGTTTTGCTAAAACCGGTTTACTTCCTGTATGTGGAGACTTTGCATGTGCTAAACATATAAAACGGATTATTATTGACGAGTTATTCCACGTTATCTAACACTCTGCAGTCTCCACTAACACGATAAGAGTTTAGTTTTGGTTCATGATCTCTGTACACGAAGTAAAACGATCGTTCCAAACGATATCCACTAGTGAAGTATCTGCTAGTTATGTAATGCATTACATTATATATTAAAGAATTGTACATTACGTGAGAACTGTGACATAAAAAAAAAAAAAGTTGGTTTCGTTATGAGTTCAAATTGAATGGGCAGGTAAAAGCAACAGGAAACAGATGGGATTGGTTGTTCAGGAGTGGGCGGGACATATATAGTTAAAAAATACATAGTGCTGAAGTCAACATCTTTTAGACATTTTAGAAATCTAAGAATTTTAAGCAAGAAGAATTATGAAGTGTATAATAATGCAGTATAACATTCAATTAGAAAAAGTCAATCAGTACAAACATTAAAGTAGAAACGCTTCAGTTATTTGTACATTATTTTAGGAAAGCAAGGTGCAGGTACGTTGTTGTGGCTCTATGAGGTGTAATTGAGAGGCCACGCCTCTTTTACTGGAAGATATAGTCACGTAGTCCACAACTCCTTTACCCCTATATAATTCATTGTATATCATTTCATTTGTGAAAGCCGCTGCAGATTTCTTTTGCCGTAAAGATGGCACCGTAGAGACGCCGCAGTAACCAGGACCGCAATCCACACCGCTGGCTCCGACCTGCGCATCCATCACCAGGACCACAACAATATAGTGACCATTAGCAAGATACTAATCCATTAGAAATGGCAGGAAGCGTCAGTGGGTCTGTAATTCTGTAAGACCTGTAATTCTACACAACTCAACAAAAACGGTTGTACGCTGCGAGTGTAACAATTTTACACTCATCCAACTTAACCTCCTAAGTCGATTTATCTTTTCTTTTCCTCTCTGCAGCTCTGCGCTGACGTTGCGTTTGTTTACACGGAGCGGCAAAATCCGTTCAATATAAATTGACTCGAAATTGAATATGACTTCATGTCTGTTAGCATTTCAGCTCAGGATCCAGTTTACACAACATCAGTGTGGAGCCTCTTGTTCTCTCTTTTCATCTCGTCGGTGTAATTCCGTGTGATGGTTTCGAGCAGCTCTGTATTGTGACATTACCGCAGCGCTGTTGGATTTCATGTTGCTATTTATTAAAGTTTGCCTCTTTTTGGGTTTTATTATTTTTGTCGGCTGCGTTCTGCTGCCGGAAAAGGTTGATGCCTGAAGGCCAAATCCAAGTGAAAATGCTGCAAATGATATTTCATTAGGAGCTTGTGGAACAGGGGGGGAAATTGGAGACATTGAAATGTATAGGGTAGGCAAAATAAAGATGGCGACAAAACTGCCAACATAAACACTACTGATCTGCTTTGCAATGCGCTGATTTGATTTTTTTTTTCTGACACAAGAAAAATGAGGCTCAAGTCGAAGGAAACTCGGTGCCTAAAGCGCCATTTAGATCTTCTTTCCAGCACACGGGGAAGTGAAACTGAGTAAAGTGTGTGTTTTATACAGTGTGTATGAACGTAACCTACGAACGTACGTTACGTATTTTTCTGCTGGTGACTTTCCATTTTAAAATAACACAATAAACCTTAAAACACTTAAACAACTATATTTAATACTGAATTAAGAAGTGTTGGTTACTGATAACGTACGAATGCTCAAGTTACTGCTACATCATACACTAGATTACCAAACGTATTGTGGTTTTGGAAACGCTGTGTTACATAGAAACGTCACTTCCTGTTTTGTTTGATGTTGAGATCTAGCCAAAGGGGTTGCAAGCCAGTGATTCCTGTGCCGGTCCCAAGCCCGCATAACATAACAAACATGCGAATAAACTTGCAAATTTGTCACTGGGAATTTCATACCGGATTGGTCGAAGCCTGGGTTAATAAGAAGAGTTCATAGGTGTTGAGGTTCTCTTTAGGAGTGACGATTATGGACAGGATTAATAAGGAGCACATCAGAGGGACAGCTCAGGTTGGCTGTTTTGGGGACAAGGTCAGAGAGACTAGATTGAGATGGTTTGGACATGTACAGAGGAGGGAGATGGTTATATTGGTAGAAGGATGTTGGAGATGGAGCTGCCAGGTAAGAGGTCAAGAGGAAGGACAAAGAGGAGAGATATGGATGTGTTAAATGAGGACATGAAGGTTTTTGGTGCAAGAGTTAGGAGGAAACGGATGATTCGCTGGTTGATGTTGTGAATTCAAAACACAGGACCACCAATCCGCCATCGATGGGCCCTTGAGATTCAGTTGTATTTATGTGATAAATCACTCCATATATGAGTTTATTTATTAAATATTAGAATTTGTTTAACGTAACCAGTCAATTACACTTGTGATTATCATCACAGACCTCCAGATAGAAAAAAGGAAAGCTTTTTTTTTTTTTTTATCTTTATATTAAAGGAATATTTTACTTAATAGTTCACATGTGTTGGTTCTTTGACACAAAATATTTGCATTACAACAATTTTAAAAATCATACGCAAATAAAATCTTCTGGGTGTTCAGGCAGATTTCACTTTCCTCTGAGGATTTTAGAAAAGTTTAAATAATTAGCCGCCGAATAATAATAATAATAATTATAACAGTAATAACAACGACCGAGCGCCGTGTTTTTCCGTGTTCTCAAAAAAAAAAAAAAACTCTGTAATTATTTTATTTTTTCATGAATTTCAGTTTCATTACTATGTGCAGCAGCACAGCCTGAAACACTCGCTGTCCTGAGAGTGACTTTAATCTTTAAGGCTGGAGAAGAGGATGATTATGAGGAAGAACACCTGTTTGCAGACGCACTGGCTCCAGGTGGAGTCTAATCGAGTTTCTGTTTAAGTTTAATAGTTTTTTTTTTCCTCCGAGTAAACCGGAATATACTCAGTTCACGGTAATGTAAGTGAAACATGCTGAAATGACTACGCAAGAAGAGTTTTTAAATTAAACTATTAAAGCTGGAATCACTTCTTTACACACAGTTTAATCTCCAAGTCCATGAGCAAAAGCTAATTTTACTGATGATCAAAAGCTGATACAAATTTATCCGAGTTTTTTTTTTTTTTAATAACACAAAAAACAAATTTAGCCGTTTGAGCGATTCTATCGGAAACATCCTGTTTCCGCAATTTTTGCTTCATTTGTTTATTTTATTTTTTTTACTATACGTTGTGATGTAATATATCTCATATAAACGGTAAGACGTGACGACATCCAGCATTAAAGATGAATTAAATATCAGTTTAGTTAGCGCTGCCCGGATGTGTTATTTGTTGTACTGCTTTCAGGAGATAAAGCGAGCGCTGTTTGGATTTCTATTGAATTAGTGAAGAATCGTGTCTGAGGAATAATCTGAGAAAGTTCTTTATAATTCACTTACGTACATTTTTAACTATAAAGTAAAAAGTGAAACATAGCCCTGGATAAATTTCAGCGTATTACCGATGACATCCCGGTGAACGTATGAACGCTAGCGTATGTGTTATTACACCTTTATTACAGATATCGTGACTAGACCGCATCAGAGTTCTTTGACTCTTATGAAATGAATAACAACAGGAAGAAACTCAATTCATTTCTGCAGTCAAAGCATCAAGGTGATTTAATCAGGAGTTTATGCTAATCTGATGTTAAATAAAGTTAATCCGGATAGTAATGTCGTTACTATGACGTTTGAGTAGACGTTATACTACACAGATATGGTGTTGTATTACACAGTTATAGACGTTATATTACACAGATACTTTGATTGCCTCTTTTTCCGGACCTCTGAACACTTCAGCATTGAGGAATTAGTGTTAATTCTGTAATGAACTCAGTAATGATGCCCCTTTTCCACCAAAAAGAACCGGGTGCTGTTTCAGAGCTAGTGCTGGTGCTGGTTCAAAGTTGGTTCCACTGGCGAACCTTCTAAGATCCGGTTTGCCTTTTCATCGGTTAGAGAGCAGTCACAGAGTTATGTTACTGTATATGTGTCACGTTTCCCAGCAACATTAGCGCAAACACAACATCAACAATGGCGGATGTTGCTTTACTGTTAATGCTTATGGCTTTGTGAACCTACATTGGCATCTAAACGCGGCGAATCCAACGTGTACGTGCAGCTCCATGTAATCTGTATTAAAGGAGGTTGTAATCGAGAATAATGGAAAGTACATAACATTATTTTATCAGAACAGAAAACACAGAAAAAGTTAGCCTTAGCATGTAGCTACCTACTATCATGTGTGCCGATAATTGATCATATTGTGGTAAAGTAAGTGTATTAAACATTAGTATACTTAAGGTACATTATCAAATGTGATAACAGTAGATCAGTCGATCCGATCGAGCTCGATCCGAACGGGATTTTTAAATGAATTCAGGTTGAAAGCGGTGATGAAATTCGGTAGATCTGAAAAAATCTGGTAAAAATTTGCCATGTAAACGTTTGCATCGGACTATTTACTCATCCAGGTTGGAAAACACCTTGCGCACACGAGCAGAAGTTTTGTTCTGGACGTAAACAATGCGCATACAAACGGGTATTGAATTTGAAATCGTACTGAATTTATTCAGACTTGTGAAAATGTCCGTGTGTAAACAAAAGCTACTGTGAACTGAGTGAGATTTATAAAAGAACCTGATGATGCGTGACCTTTAACATTCCGGACACAAACAACAGGATTGTAAACACGTTTCATCAGTTATTTTGTGTCTTCCTGCGTGTGAGAGCCGGTGTGAACTCCGACACTCTAATTAGGTCAAACTCGCACTTTTTAACGGGGCTTAATAAAGCGACACTTAATGCAACCGCTCAAGATCCTGATTATGAATGAACCTGGAGTGGCGAGGTACATAACTCATCAACTCATCAACTCAGATTTTGTGGAACAGATATTAGATAGACGCTCGCTCTAACCTCTACGGAGACGTCTTTAATATCCGTCTGTTCGCTGATCTTTGTATCGATGCTTCACGTTGGGACGAGGTTGGATTTCCAGACACATGGAAGTCAGTAGCAGTCGATCAGTATTCGGTCACATGACCATAACGTGTCAACTCAATAACTCACCTGACCGTTTCAGAAGTGTCGCTTTTCCGACACGTCCTGCGTTTCATTGTATTATTTTAAATCGGCAATTTTGGAACGAGAAAACAGCCAACGCTTCCTTGAGCGTCTTTTTTTTTTTTTTTTTTTTGCTTAAATCAGCTTTCCATAGTGCATTTCCACCACCACACTGCATCTGGTATATAGATCATGCTTTGTTGTAGTAGAGATTTTAACAGCCGTCCCCTCCTCCCACTTTTATTTATTTGTGTGTGGAAAAAGCCAGCGAGGCTAAAATTAGCCGAAGAGAAGGGCTGAGAGTGAATAAACAGACGGGCCCATTAGCATGGATGGGTTATTGGCTTATTCGCCTCTTCTGAGGGCTGCCCATTAAAAGTGGTAATGTTCGCCAGCAGCTATGCCTCCAGGACCCGAAAGAGACCAGGGGAAGCGTATTTCACATGCATCAGACACCCGAATTAAATAGACCAATGTTCCCTAAAAAGACTGAAGTACATCTCTTTCTGATGTGCGTCTCAGGCAAAAAATTCATTGATCTTAGAAATGTCCCTTGGCAATTATAAAATATTAAACCAAGTCACACTTTTTGGCTCAGCTTAATTTCTCTCGCTCTCTCTAACACACGGACACACACACACACACACGCACCACACTCGCTGTTCATTTCTTTCTTACTTTTGATCAATTTAAAAAAAAAAAAAAAAGTTGGCACCACTTCCTAATGGAGGAATGTGTTAAGGAGTGGAGTGATGTTTGTACTGCATGTTTCTACCACCCTAATAATAATAAAACGTATAGAGGTCATCGTTAGGTTCGTTTGTACACATTTTTGAGAAGCGGATTATAACAAGGCTTCCCATAGAGCCGTATTAAACCAGTGCAGCAACGACGGCATGAACGAAACGATTAAAAATACGAATACCGGTCTTTTACTATGGCGGTCGGCGCAAGTCGTTTATTTACGTCTGTAATATTGCAATAATAATATTACATTACAAATGAACATTACGTTTATCATGTACATTTACTCTGTAGCTACACGCTTCATGACCATTTAGCATAATAGGTGCAATTCGTAGTCAGTGCTGTGCCATGCACGATTTACCAGGAACCTTCTAAAGCAGAGAATAGTTTCCACCCCAGATAACATGTTCAGCGATGGTCCTGTGGTGTGTCTTTCTACTGACAGATGTGGAAAAGGGCCTCTGACAAATCACAGAGTAACAGATGGGATACAGTCAGCGATTGTATATCTGCAATTGGAAAGCATTGCGAACGAGTGTAGCTGTGAGGTAGGTGTAGGTGTAGGTGTAGCTCCCTCCTGTACTTACAGGTCGACACGGTAATAATGATACTCTAATGGTGCTTTTTTGTCCACGCCAATATGGATGTTAAACATCTAGCTAACTGCTTACTTATTTAATCACATTCGAGGAAAGTCGGTGCAGCTGAACGTTCAAAGCAGAAGAATATTATGAAAGATGGTCAGAAGATCTCCAAAATATACACACATTACAATTACTTTTCAATTTCCCTTTAATGGATCTAACATTTTTCCAGCATGATGATGCCAAAGTGCACAAAGCTCCTGAGCTCCATGAAGACCTGGTGTGGAGGTTAAGTTTGGAGTGGTAGTGGGCTGGGCAATATTCAGTACTTATATATGTTTTTGACCACGATTAGCCGTTTTTAAGGTAAAGTGTAACAAACTGGTGGCTTGGCCATGCTGTTGGGGGCATTTATTTATTTATTTCACTGGGCTGGTTTGGTTCTACTTCTTTACTTAGATTAGATTTCCTACGTCTTCTGCCACGATGCCACCAACATCGGCAGGCTCATTTACATTACGTTTATGGCATTTGGCAGACACAATTATCTACAGCGACTTAAAGGCCTTGCTCCGGGGCTCAGAAGTGGCAGCTTGGTGGTCCTGGGATTCAAACACACAAAATTCCGGTTAGTGGTCCAACACCTTAACCACTGATCTATCACATCCCCCAGGCTCACTAAATGTTTCGATGAGAATGAAAATGAAATCGTAAATTCTATTCTCTGACCTTCGGAGCCACCAGACCTCAGTATGGCTGGTGTGTCGCCGACTGAGGGAATATTTTTGAGAAGAAAGAAGGTCTTGATTTTTCCAGTACAGTTCCAGTGACGTGTGGGATCTAAACAAATGTGCGTAGAAGCTGATCTGTCAGCTCTCGAGGCTCTGGTATCTCTCGTGTTGGCCAGCCGTCTCCGTGTAGGCCGTGGTAACTCAGTGCTGTTCACATTCCTCCCTCCTCTCTTCCCTCAGCGCCTTCTGAGTCTCGCCAGGCCTCTGTAGCTAATTGCCCAAATAATTAAATTTAACTCTGATCTCGATAAATATATACAGCCAGCTGTTTGACAGGCTACACAGTTCATTAGAGCGTGTGCTGTGTTTGTCATTTGGCTAATTAAGATTTAGAATCGATCCACGGCTGCCCAGCAAGGAGGTTAGCAAGCCGTGCGCGAGGGACTCTCATCTCTTTGTGCAGGAAACTAAAACATCCATTTCCTTAAGCTTCTGCACACAGCTCACAAGCCTAATTAGAGAGGCTTTTTACATCTCGAATCAGACCCAGCGTGACTGCGAGGTCAGATTATAATACTACAGCCATGTGAATAATAACAACAGTCGGGTTTTTATTCAAACAGTGGATTCGATTGAAGCGGCGAAAAAATCTTTCCTCTGAAAAGTCTTTTACTCGTGAAAGTTAGTAATGAAGATAACGACGATTTTTCTTAATAATATTCATTTAAGACATTCCTATTTTTTCCCCCCTGCACTTTTCCTCCACTCCACATTGTCCCACATCACAAAATCATTCTCATTAAACCGCACAGTTCTTACTTAACGCATGTACGCTCGCTACTTTTACCTCATTATCTTTCATTTCTTAAGCTTTTACATATTACACATTATTATAAGGAAAACAAAAGAGAACTGACAAAACAATAACAAAAAAATACATAAATGCTGCAGACTGATCTGCTTCAAAAGTAATAATAATATAAGCAACAAATTCAAAATAAATTAATGAAAAATAATCCTTATATATAAATAATATATATATATTAGATTACAATACTCCTTGTCCTAGATGAAGACCTAAATATTCTATGCTATGCTTTCATCATAGAAGCTTTATCACACTTGTTTAACTTTTGAGTATAATTTCTTAATGATTTTTTTTTTTGGACAAGAAAAACCTAGGACCCGACAGCAGGCTGGAGCGAGCGAATAATTCGCTGATTTGTCCACCCTTGATTTGTATATCTGGCTGCCTACAGACCAGCGTTCTTTTCACATTCAGCACTGTGGATTTTATGATTCATTTGTCTGAATGATTGTAAAATATGGTGGTCACATCGAGCTAAACATTTAAAACAAGCGAGTCTGACTGGCGGATTCGTGCGACGGTTCGTCCAGCACCAAGCCTCGTAATGCATTACCGCTCCTGACGCTAATTACGGCCCAGCTCTGCTTTTCCACACATCCAAATCCGTCCGCGTTACAAATGACGCCGGCGCTAACAGAAGCCCTGAGTTTCTCTGTCTGTCACGTCTCTGCGTGATGGAGCAGGGCATGTATTTTTTAAAGCTGTATGAATTATGTATCTGGGCAGGCTGTAATGAAGCGGGCTGACTGATGGCGCTGCTGAAACGGGAAACCGCGCTCTTCCTCGTCCGCAGTGTGACTCGTTACACACCACAACTGTTTATTGTCTGAGTCGCCTGTAAAGCCTGCATGTGTGGGCGTGTGTTTATGCTCCACATGCTCACACATACACATACTTGGACCATGTGGGTTGGAATAAACAGATGTCACTTGTCGCGCGCACACACACACACACACACACACACACACACACACACACACACACACACACACACACACACACACACGCACGTCCTTACTTAGAGGTATGAGCATCAACAGTTTGTGATTTTCCTGATCACACTGTTCACAGCCCAATAAGCCAAGTGTTCAGGTAAATTTCAGAAATAAATCCAGCTGCAATGAGATTTCTAAATTGTCATATGTCTAGTTTATGATATTTGATTATTAGCATTAACGTTAAAATATTTCAAACAAGAAATGATTCTTCTTATTTTTTTTTGACTTGGCCAAATGTTTTTCCTCATATTTTGCAGCATTTCTTTTTATGACTGAAAAATTCTCCATTTCAATCAAGCTTAAAAATTCATTTCATGCAAAATTGAATAATTTGAAGGGTGGAACCGTGGCACTGCGGGTAGCGTCACTTCCCTTCCTCACAGCTCCAGGGTTTTCGATCTCGAGCTCGGGTTTCTGTCTGTGTGGAGTTTTGCACGTTCTCCTCACGCTTCCTCTGGGTTCTGGGGTTTCTTCTCTTTATGCATGTTTGGGAAAATTAGAGTGTATTTATGATATGTATGAGGTATTTATCATACAATATGAGTGCTTTTAAAGCATAGCACTTGTGTGTGTGTGTGTGTGTGTGTGTGTTTGTGTGTGTGTATGTGTGTGTGTGTTTTCCGGAGGCCTCAGAGGTGTTGCTGTAGGTGTATTTACGTAGTGCTGCCTCCAGATTTGCACCTCAGGTGATTCAGCTCTCTCACTCTGTTATCTAAAATTTTGTAAATCTACAGCAGTCATCTGTCGTGATAATTAAACTAAGTAAATATGTAGATAAGACACACACACACACACACACACACACACACACACACACACACACACACACACACACACACACACACACACACTATGCCAGCTGCTTTTAGCCTGAAGGACATGCAGGTATAGACGGAAGCTACCCCTGTGGCTTTTTGCTAAGACATCTGCCAGCTGATTTTATTCAAGCAATGCAGAACAACGCTAGCATAAGGATCATGTTTCTGCTACATCTCTGACGCATTCTCAGCCTGAACCGGACTCGCTGGATCTTGTATTCTCTTTTCTGGAGCTCAGTATTGGAAAGTGGATGGAAAAACCAAAACATTTTCGGGAAACGCTGAGTGACTGGCGCTTGCCAAAACCATCAGAAACACTTACACAACATTCTCCGGTGTTCTTCTGGGATATTAAATAAAATCTGTTCTGTCCTCAGAAGACAGCGGGACTCAAGAGTCTCAGACGGAGCGTCAGGAGCTCACAAAGGCGAGAACGACGTATCTTTAAAACGGTTTTCAATCCAGTTTGTGTGTATACTTTATTCTTTGTGAGTGTGAGTTTGACGTCGCTCTAAAGCGTTTTTAGGGCAGATTTGACAGCTCTTCAGTCACAATCAGATGGGAGTTTATTCGCACTTTATTTTCAGAAAGACCCCATTATTTGTTCAAAGCTCAACGTGAGCGAGGCCTAATCCCAAATTCCACTTTTCAAAATAACTTTTTAAAAAATGTTCCTTTTCTTTCTGCTCCAGTCCATTGTAATAAATATCTGATTACAGACTGTTGCAATTTTTTGAGGATTTGAGGTTCAAATGTTTTTCTATACACCAACTCAGCTCTATAGAGACATCCGAAGAAATCCCGGTCGGTCAGCGCAAGCCTCGAGACTCTTCAATCGCGTACCCGGTTGTTAGTGCCGCCTTGCCATTCTGAACGGATTAAAATTTAACACAGCTCAGGAAACGACTTAGCGAACGGCTTAAAATCAACAAGCCCTCATTAGCCAAGTCTTCTGAGGAATCTGCGTTCCTATTCCAGCCTTGACGTTTACTTCCTAATTGGGTTCGCTTTACATATGAAACCCACTGAATTTTTAATACACACCAAAAAGAAAAGTTCCACAGATGCCGTCTTTAGCACGTAACCAGAGAGATCCAGCATGTTAACTGCTCCGGTCTCAAACGCCGAGCTTCTGTGCCAGAGAGCAGAAAGTTCAAATCTCAGAGAACCATTTTAAAGAATAAGCTTTTACATCTCTTTGAATAACAGCATCTACCGAACATCTGTAATAGATGGTGTATTTTTTAATGAAACAGATGAAGTTCAGGATTAGTGATACTCGGGATTTTAAGACAATAATGATATACGAGTACCAGCATAGTGCGACGTGAGTCTGTGATTTCGATCAATCTCATTTTTATTTAACATACACAAAATGAGACTGATAATTAAATTGTAGAAAGGTTGAAGCATGAAGGCAGGTCTTTGATAGTGTGTTGGAAATGTTCTGCTGTTTCCATGAAACTCTCAGAGGAAGACATTGTGATTGTCTCAGATTTGCCAGTGTGTTAATTAGGCAGCGTTCAGCATAACAATGGGACTGTTACAGAAGAGCTGCCAGAATCAAAAATGGGGTAAGGCAGAGTGCCTTCTTTTTTAAGTGTAAAGGCTAAAGGTATTAAACCTTGTTCCTTTTGGATAACTTGGACCTGTTTTAAAGTAAAAACAAACAAACAAAGAAACACGTTATCGTGACATTTTAGGTTACGTGACTGCATACAGTCAGCAGCCGAGCAGTCTCTGAATTTTACGCAGTAGGAACTAATACAAATACAGTAGGAACTGAATCGAATGCAGCAGGAGTCAAATCATATATAGTATTTACTGAATCAAATGCAGTAGCAGTTGAATCAAATGCAGCAGGAGCTGAATCATATGCAGTAGGTACTGAATCAAATTTTTTTCTTTCTTTTTTATTATTATTTGTATAGTGCTTTTAACAACTGACGTTGTCTCGGAGCATCTTTACAGAAGTATAAAAAGAGAATAAATTGGAAAGTTAAAAATTAAATGATTATTTATCTGTAACATCTATCCCTCAAGTGCATTAGGAACTGAATGGATGCAGTATTTACTGACTTGAATACAGTATCTACTGAATCGAATGCAGTAAGTCCTGATGATTTGTATGCATTAGGAACAGAATCGAATGCAGTATCTACTGAATTGAAATCAGTATCTACTGAATCGAATGCAGTATCTACTGAATCGAATGCAGTACGACCCGATTTGAATGCATTAGGAACAGAATCGAATGCAGTATCTACTGAACTGAAATCAGTATCTACTGAATCAAATGCAGTATCTACTGAATCAAATGCAGTATCTACTGAATCAAATGCAGTATCTACTGAATTGAATGCAGTATCTACTGAATCAAATACAGTATGACCTTATTTGAATGCAGTAAAAACTTAATCGTATGCATTAGAATGTGAATCAAATGCACTATATACTGAATTAAATTCAGTATCTACTGAATTGAATGCATTTGGAACTGAATTGAATGCATTAGGAACTGATTTTAATGCAGTAGAAACTGAATCAAATGCAGTAGGAACCGAATGGAATACAGTAGGAATTAATCAAATGCAGTAGGAAATGAATCGAATGCAGGACCAAGTGACTGTGGGTGTTTTTAAGCCTGCAGGCTCGATTCTTGCGTGTTTGGGATCATGTTTTCCTGTTTATTTTCAAAGCAGCTGTCCAGTGTGTTTCAGTGCGACTGGTAAAGCCACAAACGTCTCTGTTTATACGTCTGAGACAGCAGCACTGAATGTGGGATGTGGCTGTGTCTTTCAATCCACATATATCTTCCGGGCAGAATTTACTATAGTGTATAAGATGATATAGTTATTCCATTTTTTTCTCTCGAATGGACACCATGTTTTACATCGGCCTATAAAACAGACACTGTGCTCACACAGCTAGAGCTACAGGGGCTACAGCTAGAGCTACAACTACAGGATTGTCCATGTAATTAGTACCAATATCTACAGTATCATAAATGCTGGAGTAGCACACCTACAGTTAGCACACTAATAAATATTACAATCAGGCCAATGGAGAAATGATAACGTCTCCTGTTTTGCATTATAAGTTGCAGCAGCTGCTAAAGGGCAAATAAACATGTTTATCGTCCGGAAAATACAGCATGTGCATTTGAAGATGCACAATTAACTGTAATTACGCCTCAGCATCTTTTGTTTCTTTGTCTCAAAGCTGAAACTCTTTTGAGAGAAACAAAAGGAGAATAGAAATAGAGAGAGAGAGAGAGAGAGAGAGAGAGAGAGAGAGCGCAGTCGAGAGAAAGAAAGAAGTTCAAGCCTTTTCTTCCTGTTGTAAAGGTTTTGAAGCACTTTTGTTTAGCTTCCAGTCATTAAATACAGTTTCACCAGGTGACTCTTCTGCCTGTTTCTTTTGTAGTCTGCAGGTTTTTATATCTTGGTGAAAAACTAATTTTTCCTACAAATTATTATTATTTTTTTTATTATTAAAAACCAAAAAAAAGAGACTCGCATGTAGAGTAGCATTAATTAGCTACATTAATAATTATGTCAATGAAAGGTACTTACAAGGATAGTAAGACAAACGTGTGTGTGTGTGTGTGTGTGTGTGTGTGTGTGTGTGTGTGTGTGTGTGTGTGTGTGTGTGTGTTTGTGTTTTGTATGAACTTCCCCTTTGAACAGTGCTTCAGGCACCGCTTTCATCTAAGCAGTAACCTGTGGACTGTGTGACTCAAGGCGATGCAATTGCAGCTTTGTCAGTACACTACTAATTAGAAAATTCCTGACCTGGAGCGAAATGTTTAATTATGTGTTGTGTCAACGAGTTTGCAGAGTTAATCCAGCCTGGATACACACTCCAGTGCATGTGACACAAAAACCGACTAACACTAACCTTGTGCTCGAATAGCCGGTCGAGACGGAGACTGAGACGGAGGCGACTGATGCTAAATAAAACTTCGGGGCTCAGAAAGAGAACGGGGTGTGTGTGAGGCTAAACAATGTGACAGAGTGAGGTGAAGAAAGAGAGAGAAAGAGAAAGAGCATGAGCTCAGAGGCAGTGATTCTCAGGCTCGAAAGGCAGGAAAGGGTTAAAGAGAAATTGAGCGGGGCTGCTTGGGGGCAGCGGCGCTGCAGAACATGGCAGTGTTCGTGCGAAGGCAAGTCATTTCCCGAAA
>NC_062530.1:23717339-23722339 GCF_022655615.1 Tachysurus fulvidraco | reverse complement strand
TGACACAAAAATAGATGATTTTTGCCCATGAAGTGTTATTATTCCTCTTATTTCCCCATGGCAATTAATTGTGCCAACTGTAACGATGTCTCACTCACGTCGCATACAAGAGAACAAAACACGTCGTTACTTTCTCTTCCCTGTTAATCACAGCGACACGAACCAGCCATGAACCGGTCTAAGCTCACGTATGTGGAAGAGGGCAGATAACACCGTGAGTCTGTGATCGCACAGACATGATCGGTTCACTTCACGTGTCTCAGAGGAAGCACGTGGGAGCCTTCACCCTTTCCGCTGAGGATCTGGTGTAGGACAGAAGGATTAAATTAGAGAAAGGAAGGAAAAATCAATTCCTCTAATCATCAATTCTCTGAAATAAGGCTTTATTCGGCTTTATCGTGTCACAGAGTCGGCGTGCTGATTGATATACTGTGTTGTTTTTGTGCATTCTGATGTAATTGAGTCGATCATGGACAGTGTTAATAATCTTAAAAACGATTATCTCCACCTCGTTCAGAAGGCAGCATAAAGACTAGAGTTATTATTCCGAGAAGACGTCAAAAAAAAGCATCTTCTAGTAAATAACAGAGTTTATACTCCAAACTGTATGAGAGCAGCGTTCAGTTAAAGATTCAGTGCGCCTTCATTTCCCCAGTGTGACGATGTCAGTACGTGAGTGTGTATTTGTAAATGTATAGTTGTGTTATTTTTCCACCTGTGAATGTGCACTACTGCAGCACTACCGCTGAGCTCACAGTGTACAGCTGAATGTACACACTGCACGCCTCGCCGTCGCTGAACTGTCACGTGATCTTCACGTGTCGCTTCCTGTCCCAGTTCGGACTCTCCTCCTCATCGATGTTCCTCTGTCCAAAAGCTGTTTTTGAATATATATTTTTTTCTACACTCTATCGACGATGCAGCTACTTTATTCTTCATAAACAAAAACCAGACTGATGACATCCATTTTTTCTTCTTCATCGTGATGCAGTCGATCGGCCGAGACGCGTTTAATGTCTTGAGTTTTAACTAATAGAGAAAGCAGCATTATTTAGTTCATATACGGTTTAGATCGTCAGACCTGCTGATACAGTATGTGACACACTGTTGTCTATAAACATGGACAAAAGGACGTCACACCGGACAGAATACATAAACAGTTTATTTAGAATAGAAAATTAGATGATAGATTAGATTAGATTAGATTAGATCAGATTAGATTAGATCTCATCTATGTAAAAGGTTTTGTTCAGCCAAACAATTCAGCCAAAATTTTAATTACAACCTTTACTAGTTGGCAACATGCTAACTGTCAGAAAAACGATCATCTCAGACATTAAACATGTTTTAGCAAATCGACTGAATTTACAATAAACTATAAATCATGTGTTTTATCTCAAATGAACGATTATTATACCAGCTGTCCTGGTTTTATTAGCTTTGATGAGTTTAAATGATCACACACACACACAACCCCAACATCTATTGCTCTTATTAAGACTTCTGTATATAAAACAGACAGGAGATCAGATCTTCCGGCTCCACTACAGTTCTGAGATCGGATTCCGATACCGTTCGATATTTCTGCTCTTCTTTTTACGATTCTTCTTCATCACGGCTCTTGATGTGACTCATTTCCTCTCTTTTCTTCTTCACACACCGACCCTGACGAGCGTAGCTCTTATTTTTACATGCAGTTTAAAACACCGTTAAGAATGGATGATGACATTGACGTTTTCAGTTGAAGTTGAATTTCTAGATCAGATTCATCAGAAGCTTCCTGAAACTGAATCATTGACTTTGTTAACACTTCTTCTTGCCGCATGTCTCAGACTTTTCCACACTTTACCTCCAGACCGGTCCATAAGATAAAGAGCGCTTTATTTCTATGCACATGCGATTTTTTTCTGTTGCGTCATAATTTATAATATTTTTTAACAGGCAATGAAACTGAGACTGAAGAAACTGTCACTTTTTTCACTTTAATTTCACATTATTTTTTAAACAGCACTATTGTTTTATTTGTTTTTGTTTTTATATATATATAAAATAGCTAAAGTTCTGTTACTAATGTATTACAGCGATCAGCTGTGTTCGACTCTGCACCTTTGCCAGTATTGTCACTAGCAGTTAAAGGGAAATTTTTATTACTATTTATATTTTGTCCTTTTGTTTTGTTTTGTTGCTGATGTTGTTTGGATTCACATCTGCCACATCTCAGGCAACACGGTTTAATCATGAAACACCACACGAACAAATGCTAGTACTTTAAACAAAGCACAAATAAACCTATTTGTCCGGTTGTTAAGATGATTTTAATAATTATTTTTATGGTTTATGATATCAAGCAGGACATTTCTACTCCAGCTTTTTAGCCAAACTGTTATTATGATTAGAATTAGGAAGGAATTACTGATGTACAAATTTGGGAAATCAATGTTTTAATGTATGAATAATTTGTAAATATTGTTTACAAAACCATGTGTTTATTAGAATCTACATTATTTTTGGTAAAACTCTGTACATATCCTGAAATATTTCCTGTTTGTGTGAAGAAAAAAACACTTCTGTATTTGTACCTATTTTGTAAAGAAATAAATGAGCTGTTTACTAAATATACGCCTGCTCCCAGTGTGACACTGACTGCTTTAAGAGTGAAAACTGTCTCGAGAAATAGAATATACAGAACTCTAAAGTGCTGTTTCCAAAAAATTCACATTTGGAGTGTCATTTGCAAACTATTAATTTCAGAGTGTCATTTGCAAACGATTCAATTCAGAGTGTCATTTGTAAACGATTCGATTCAGGGTGTCATTTGCAAACTATTCAGTTCAGAGTATCGTTTGCAATCAACTCCAGGACTCTGATTACATTTTTAAAATCCTTTAATCCAGTGTAAAAGTGAAGGACAGATACAACAGAGTCTAAAGCATTGACTCAATAACATACGACAATCTATTTTAAATCGAGGGCAGATTTTGTCCAGTTTCTTCTGAAAGACCCAAAGAGGAGTTAAGTAGGTAGTCATGTCGTACAGTTAGAGGGTAATAAAGAAGAACAGTTTGATGCTTGTACAAAGTTTTCTTACACAACAGCCTGAATGACTCATTTTTCTGTTTCCCAACAATTCCAGCCACTGAGTGACAGACTGAGTGTTACTGAGAGACTCAGGGCTCACACCAGGGGCGGTTCTAGGATTTCATCTTTAGGGGGGTTTAGCCTTCAGTGAGAATTTAAAACAAGAAGAGTTTTATATTATATATTATATGACAACTCTGGTAATAAGAATAGTGAAATTTCACTGCTTTTGGTTGCCGTCTTTGCGTCTTTCTGCCGATTAACGTTATAGATAAACACCTCCAGCTCTGACTGCGCGTGCACGCTGCGCGTACCTGTGCTTCTCCGTTCAAATAAAGCAGACAGATCGCTCTTGGATCAAACTGATCAATTATTTTATTTCCCATCGATGACATGTCCTGCATTTTAACGTAATTTTTATTGTTTATTTATGAAAGTAAAAATTATACTTATAGTTTTAGAGTGGCTGAGATTACAGACAGGGGGCTGAAGCCACCCTAAAAAAGGGGTAGAACCGCCCCTGGCTCACACACACCACAGTTTGGGAAATTGTTCACTTCTAAACACACACACACACACACACACACACACACACACACACACACACACACACACACACACACAAAATCACGCTATTTTGTGTTACGTGTCGTTACATCGACTGTTCGTATGACATTTTAAAGTGTGAGTTGGTCCCCGGAGGACAGACTGCAGGACGTTACTCGGACCTGAGGGAAGACGGATAGAACTGGATGCCTTGCACGGTTTACTTTAACTGCAGATTTATTCCTTTTTTCATCTGAGCATTTTTATTTACATAAATATAATCTCTACTTTGATTTTTGGCTTTTTCCTGGGAAATGTTTAGCTTTTCACTGTGACATTATGAATATTTTATTACAACCCCTCTAAAGATGATTGGGGTTTTTTTGTGCTTTTTTGTCTTTTATATTATATAAACTTGTTTCCTTACTGTGTACGTGACAATAAACGATTTAAAATAAAAAAAGGCAAATAAAATAAAATATAAGATTTACTAAATTTACATCCTACCGACATTGATTTTTATTTAAAAAAAAAAAATTAAACACCACATCTCAGTAAATAAAAATCAGTGTAAAAAATGCAGAGACATCTTTAAGTATCAGTCTATAAAGTATTAACAAATACTAAGTATTAACAAAGACAATATTTTTTTTTATTTTCTTTTCAAGTCCGTATGTACAGAAAATATTGTATATATTGGATAAGACGTCTGTCAGTGTCAGTACAGGCCACGTGCAGGTCAGAACAGATCCGGGTTTTCGAGCAGCTACTCAATATCATCTGCACCAGACTGAACATGGTGTAAACCTGCTGGGTTTGTCGCTCGATCTGGTTCGACCCGTCGAACCCTGGAGATGTGTTAAAGCACAAGAGACGAGGTAGGAGGACATGAACCGTCTCGGCATTTCCCCGAACAGATCGTGAGCATCTCCCACACAGATGATAGCAGGTGGATGTGACTGCACTGTAAGTGTCGAGGAGCGATTCTGTAAAGTCAGGACATTTTGAAAAGACTCAGAAAGCATCGGAGACACACACGTGAACTCGAAGCAGCAGAGAGAACTGTGCTTTACACACACACACACACACACACACACACACACACACACACACACACACACACACATGCTTTACACACACACACACACACACACACACACACACACACACACACACACACACACACACACAAAATAAATAGGATTCAAATCTTTGCCTTTTTAGGGACAAAAGTTCTGAAAAGACATTTTTTGTAATGGTGTGTGTGTGTTTAGTCTTCTGTGTGTGTGTTTAGAGTCACACACACAAAATAAATAGGTTTCAAATCCTTGCCTTTTTAGGGACAAAAGTTCTGAAAATACATTTTTTGTAATGGT
>NC_062530.1:23709839-23714839 GCF_022655615.1 Tachysurus fulvidraco | reverse complement strand
CTAAATCTTTGTATCATACACGCGTTAAAGTATCGCATCATATCGTATCGTACTCGACTCGTACAATATTAGGTTGTTGATGTGTACGCGCTCTAACACTGAGACAGCTGACTCTGTCGATCACAAGGCAAGTGGCAAGGCAGGAGTCCAACGTATCATATAACATACAGTACGCTGCTACGACTGCCCGTCTTGCTAATTGCTTTAATTTGAACTCGAGTGTCTTGCACAGAGCCCTGACTCTGACTCTGACTCTAATGCTCTTGTAGCTGAACAGAGAGAATCCAGTGAAAAGCTTCCCAGAATAGTGGAGATTATTATAACCGTAAAAAAGAGACTAAATCTGGAACAGGAAGTCCAACAAGCTCAGGTGTTCTTTAGGTCATAAAGTGTATGTTGATATAAAACAGACTAATGATATCAGGTTAATGAAAGCTCCACATCTCCCACACCGTCCCCGAGAAAGACTCGATGAAACAATGAAACAATGAAGCTGTCCTTCTTTCATTCCAAACAGGACAGGCTTTATTTTCAGAGTGCAAATGCTGTCAAAAATGTGTCTTCATTTAAATCATTTAAAGGTGCAAACAAATCCACAACATCTCCAAACACATGACTCCAATAAAAGCCTTGCCCTCACTCACTAAGCGCTTCCTACATGGACAGGTAACATGATTGACAGCTGACATGTGCCTGGTTCTGATTGGCTGGATTTATTTTTTTACTGATCCTGTGGTGCCACACAGACCGGAGTTTCTCCTCTTTATTCGTATGATTAAACCGTTACCAGACGTTACAGGATTAAACAGAACAGCTGATCCCATCTGACGAGTGTCGGGTGTTTTCAGTGTTGTGAGAAGCGTGTGTACGTCACCATGGTTACGTGTCTGACAAACACACCGATGTGATACAGTGAGGAATTCAGCTACCACACAAGACCTTAAAAGAAAAAATTTAATTCACCTTAATAAGCACAACAATAACGTAACATATTCACGATTAATGAGCATCAGGGCTGCTGAGCCGCGGAACGCTATGTTAGCGCTGAAAGGCTTTTAGTTCTCGTGATCGCTAGCAGGCGTGATTCAGAGTCAGCCCTGTGTTAGTCTAAGTGCAGATGTATGTTCTCGGGCATTTACGCTCGAGTGTTTGACACAATTCTGACTGTTTTCTGATTTAGCTATGATCATGAAAAGGTCAACATGAATGTACAATTTCCATTCTGTGATATCTGTTGATTTGATTTCAGGCTTGCTTTCTTTAACACGTAGCGGCATGTAGCTTATTCTGGATCTGAATGTTTGTGGATATGTCTTGAGAATTGTATTACACACGCTCTGTGTTACCTGGGCCTGCTGCAGGAAGAGCTTTAGTAATACTTGTGTTTGCTCGCAGCTCTGTTTAAACAAAGCGGCCTTCTCTGGGCTCTGGATGCTTTACAGTGTGCGGTGTGTTAACTGTGATGCCTCGGGCCATGAGAGTGTTTTCAGAGACGCAGCGACTCGCTCTTGCTCTCCGCGTGAGCACGACTCGCATTTATCCTTCATATAACAAAAGAAGCATAAAGTAAACAAAGAACATAAAAACCGTAGCATTAGGGACTTTATACATCATGGTGGCAGACAAAGAATAAGAAGTTTTTTTTTAGATTTTATAAACAACAATAACAGGAAACAATAGTTTTGGCCAGTCCTCTGAGCACAGAGTCTGTTCACTGCACCTTAGCTGTCTCTGTGGTGTCGTTGTGGCACTTTGCCTGCGTTTGGAGGTGGAACGTGGGAGAGAGAGAGAGAGAGGGATAAGGAGACAGAGAGAAGGAGAGAGACAGAGATAGAGAGAGAGAAAGAGAGAGAGAAAGAGAGAGAGAGGGAGAGTGAGGGAGGGAGACAGAGAGAGAGAGCGAGAGAGAGACAGTGGCTTCCCTGAATACAACCCGTTCGCATGCAGTGTGAAAACATCTCACGCTGCACTGACAGAAGGAGGAGCCTGCGGGAGAAACCAGCTTCTTATTGGCCAGACAGAATGTCATTTATCATCACTAGAGTGAGCAGCCGAGTGAAATGTTTCTGTTCTGCCCATTCTCTTGTCTTACTTCTTGTTCTTTGGGTTGTTCTTGTGTGACTTTGCGTGTTTTGTGTCTGTTACATTCCGCTTTAGGTAACAGGTGTGTGTGTGTGTGTGTGTGTGTGTGTGTGTGTGTGTGTGTGTGTGTGTGTGTGTGTGTGTGTGTGTGTGTGTGTGTGTGTGTGTGTGAGTGTGTGTGTGAGTGTGTGTGTGATTCTTTAAGGGCAGCTTAGTCTGTGTCAGTGAGACGAGTATGTGTCTCTAGTCCAGCGGCTCCTGTTTTATCCTGAGGGGCGTGTTCATGTTTTGGCTCCGCCTGTCCTCACGACACAGCACATACTCGCTGAACTGGGAGGAGTCGACGCCGCCGCCACATGACGCCGCCACGCTGAACCCCTTCTGGAACAGACGCTCCAGCACCTGCAGGGACGGAGAGAGCCGAGGGTGAAAATCACACGTGAAACACAAACCTCATTCGGTTCAGCAGTGTTGCTGCTTCAGACCAACCGTTCGTATTAGCGATGAAGCTGAAGCTTCGAACTTGTACAAAGTGAAACAAAGAGCCAATGGGAAGAACTGATAGGATGAAGATCCGAGAAACTCACATGAAATATGAAACAATATTAGTATATTATGAATATACACTAAGACACGGTTTATTCTTACTTTAACTGACTTTTGTAATCCGTTTCTACTCGTTCTAGAACCTTCTACAGGGTCGGTGTCTTTATTGTAGCCAATGCTTTCAATCAGAACCATGCAATACGTACTGGGAAGAGAGGGAGAGAGAGATAGAGAGAAAGAGAGAGAGAGACAGAGAGAGAGATAACGAGAGAGAGTGTGAGATTGAGAGAGAGAGGGAGAGAGAGACAGGGAGAGAGAGAGAGAGGAGAGAAAGAGAGAGAGAGAGAGAGAGAGGGAGAGAGAGACAGGGAGAGAGAGAGAGAGAGAGAGAGAGAGAGAGAGAGAGAGAGAGAGAGAGAGAGAGAGAGAGAGAGAGGAGGCGATTGAGAGAGTGGGAAACAGAGAGAGGGGGAGAGTGAGAGAGATAGCGAGAGAGAGTGTGAGATTGAGAGAGAGAGAGAGAGAGATAGAAAGAGAGACAGGGAGAGAGAGAGGGGAGAGAAAGAGAGAGAGAGAAGAGAGAGAGGGAGAGAAAGAGAGAGACAGAGAGAGACAAAGAGAGAGAGAGATACCAAGAGAGAGATATCGAGAATAGCGAGAGAGAAAAGACATATATATACAAATATATATCTATATATAAATAGATAGATCCAACTAGATAGAGAGAATATAGATCACATAGAGACAAAGAGAGAGAGACAGAGAGGGAGGGAGAGAGAAAGAGAGAGAAAGAGAGAGAGACAGAGAGAAAGAGAGGGACAGAGATTGATAGAAAATAGAAAACTTCTCTTTAGCCGTTGATCATGACCGTTCCTGGAGTGAGAAACATTACAAGAGAAAGCAGAGCAGAAATGTAACCTAAATATAAACATACAGAAATGTTAACGTCCTGCTCACTTATCTGTTTCTAACATTTTCTGAACGTTTGATGGAGAATATAAATACTCTAACGTAATGCACCAGCTAATTCCCGAGCGTTTGAACGAGCCTACAAAATGTCCTTCGGCTTCGTGTTTGGATTAAATCCCGCCTCCCTGTAAGTCACTGGGGATAAAAGCATCGCAAAAAAAGAAATAAATGTAAATGTTTTGCAGTCGGCTTTGCAAAAAAATACACAACAAAAAAACCTTGTTGACTTTGTGGCCTGACTTTTTATTCATTTGATTTATGGACTGAAGGAGAAGAGGCCCGTCGACATGGAACCAGATGAGAACGGGAACGAGTGAAGGAGAAGAAGGAAATCCTGCAGAAAGGAATAAATACAGATGAACACGGGAGGTTGTGTTAATGCCGCACAACGCTCACTATTACACAAAGCAGGAAAATGAAGAGGTGTTTGTGCTCCTACGGAAAATGCGGAACAGAACTTCCTCTTAATTTACAGCGGGTTTGGAAAATATCCCCCCCCCCCCACACCCCCAACAGGATTTAAACTTTATTGGGTTATATATTTAATTTGAAATGTTTTAAATTTTACTTTGTCTGCCATTAATCTACAAACAATAACTCGTAATGGAAACAAGTTTTACGCATTATCTTTTGTTGCAAATTTATTAAAAATCCAAAACCGAAATCTTTCTCTTGGATAACGACTCCGAGCCTTAATTTATTACTTTGTAGGAGCAACAACTGCAACAATTTTTGCAATAATTACAGAGTCTTTGGTTTAATGTCTATACAAGCAGTTGTGTAGTTTCTCCTGTTCTCTGTAGCAGCTCCTCTCGAGCTTGTTCAGATCAGATGAGTCTGTAAACTGCCATCTTTAGGTCTATACGCAGATGATCTGTGGGATTCGGGTGTAGGGGCCAATCAAGAACATTCAGAGACTCGTCCTGAGACCCGAAGCCACTCCGACGTTGTCTTAGCTGCATGCTTCAGGTCGTCATCATGCTAAAACTACTTCAACCTGGCCCCTGCTGCTGAGAAGCACCCTTTCAGTACGACGCTGCCACCACCATGCTTCACCATATGGATGATATAATCAGGCTGATGAACAGCACCTGGTTTTCTTCACAGACTCGCTTGGAGTTCAGCCCAAAGAGTTTCATTTTGTTCTCAGAAAATTCTTTCCTCATGCTTTTAGATTCTTTAAAGTGCCTGCCAGACTCAGGAGTGGCTCCTGACGAGCCATAAAGTTCTGATCGATAAAGCATTTCGGAGATGCTGTTGTTCTAATGGCGGGTTCTTCCATCGCTTTGAAGAACTTTTGAAGGTCACTTTTTGAAGGCCATTCTGTTGGAGAAGCTTTGGTTTTCTTGGTCAGCTCATTGAACGAGGCCCTTCAAGCTTGGTTACTCAGTATGGCAAGACGG